>NC_056735.1:878701890-878856890 GCF_019279795.1 Protopterus annectens | reverse complement strand
TCACAAAAGGACAGAGATGCAACACTCTTAAGAAACTGCTTGACCAGCCTGTGATGTGACAGTCTTGCACTTCACAAGGTCTTGATGCACAGAAGCAGCTGATATATAGATCATGGCACGGGAATAACTGTGGTGTAATTCATATAGGAGTTTGAGATAATTCAAGATAACCTGTAACCTGAATGACCAAGACAGTATTCCACAATCTTTGTCAAAACTGAGAAATTTTAGCACTTGGAGGCAAAATCTAACAGCCTCAGTAACCTCTAATTAAGGTGGATCTGGCTATCACCCACCATTTGCTATATCACCATAGGTCTAATGATCTATATAATGAGAGAAAAAGAAGATTTGAAACATACATGACCTCTGAACCTGTAACTCCAAGAAAGGACTGGAGGCCAAACAAACAAGGCCACTGACCATGGTTCACTGCCAGATGACCATCATCTCTCTGCACAGGGGGCAAAATATTTTGCCCTTTGTCTGTTTAGGTACTACACAGTGGACTAGTTTTCTGACAAAATGCATACAGCCTTCAGAAGCAGCTTTGCCTCAAAGACCATAAAGAGCAGGATGACTGCTCTTATTACAACTAGTCAATTTAGATTCCCCTCTGAATGTGAGACTGGGCCACATTAACTGTACCATGTGGAAGTGCAGGTCAGTTCCTGGGACTGCAAGCAAAATGTAAGTCAGTAAAAACAATCTGTGATATATTCAAATACAGAAAATAAAGTGTCGGCAGACTTTTGGTTAGGATTTTCTACCACAACACCTCACTGTTCAGTGGTCCAGTAGGCACTGCTAAGTTTGAAGCAGGACCCTCTTCTGTGTCTATACATAGTCAACCAAGGTGATCTTTTGAAAAGTATCTAGTACTATATAGATAAATACAATCCTGTCATCAAAAATACATGAATGTTTTCAGGAAGACCCTGGACATAGCTGCCATTAGGCAATCACTCATCAACAATAATCAAAACCTTAAAAAGTATTCTAGACATTGTGGAAAGCCTAAATTGCAACATTTTTAGTGGAAGTGAAATGCACAGCAAACTAAAAAATGTCTTGTATGGATTGAAAATGCTGATCTGTTAAAAGGTGTCTAGCAAATTCAGTGACAGAGTCCAGGCACCCAGCAGGAGAAAAGAAAAATCCAGTATAGGTAACCATTCAAAATCAAATGTAACAGTTGCCTAAATGAAATCATTGAGGTTTAAACATGCTATAACTCTCCTATCCACTTTGGAATTTGAAAGAAGTGAAATCAAAACCCTTAACCCTCCTTCTAAAAATTTAACAAACTCTAAGGCCACTTTGAGTAGTAGAGTTTGAAATTATCTGACAGTGATTGCTTTGCCATCAAAGCTCTTTCTGGGGAGGACCTGTTTGCTCTAAAACCATGTATGAGAGTGATAATGTAGAGAACCAATTCATTTACTGTGATGGTTGTTCAACTAATCTGATACAGGATTATGGGGGAGCAGTTACAGGGATCATCTTCAATAACTTAACTGGTACTGGAAGCAAGACTTCTAGATGTTTGAAAGCCTTCTTTGGATGGCAGAGAGGAATCATCCTGTTTTGAAGTTTGCTAGCCATGGAAGATAAACAAGTAGAAGTAGATGGAGTGGAGGGGAGACTTAATGTCATCTACAGGGGTGAATGTCTGCTTCCTCCACAGGAGGTCATTCAAACAGATCCTTAGTGATTTTCCCTAATGACAAGGGGCATCCAGAATCTTGTTCCTTAGCTCGTCCGTTAGGACAAATAGTCTTAACCATACTGCCTTCTGCAGAAATATATCTAAACCTGCATCCTCAGCTAAAGTAATGCATAGTTATACTCTGTTGTAGAAGCCCTACATAGAGCCCCTATCAGGTAGATTTTAAACACAGGCTTCAGGTGGAAGAAAAATTAATAGATGAGGGCTGTAAGCCACAATGTGACAGAGGAGAAACTCTTTTTCATACCTGTCCAAAATGTTGTACTTCTTGTCATGCAGCAAGGTGGCAAAATATTATGGTCTATGTGATCTGTGCTGGACTGAAGAGGTCAGATAGAACTCAGTGCTTGATCAGTTGATCTACAGATTCAGTGGGGGCTTTTAGAGGACATCCTGCAAGTTGGGTCCAAAGAGACAGAGTCAGGATGCTTAAATACTATCCCTAATGACTGGACATATGGCTGATAAGAAACTCTTTTATTACTGCAGTACAAGTAAGCGCTTTCACGTTCTCTCAATGTTTCATCAGACTTCAAAACAGTTACATTCAAAGAGTTTCTTATCAGCCGTGGTGAGCCCTATCTGTTTTTGACTTTTACCAGTTTGGATTTGAAAGGGCTCCTTATCCAGGACTATTTGCTGTGTATTTCAAGGGCAAAGATTGCATGCTAGTGGCCAGTCTGTGCTGTTTTTCAAACATCTAAGAGCCTCTCCAAAGGAGGAGTAATGTGGGAGATGGACTCATAATTCTTGACCATCTCAGTGTTCTCTTACCTCTCAAAGAAACCAAAAGTGAGGGAGTCCTGTCAAAGGACTGTTCTCTAACCCAGTTATGCCTACAGAGTTAGGCTCATATTAGGTATTGCACAAAAGCAAGCACAAGAAAGATACATGCTGATTGTCAGGGGCCAAGGAAGCAGCATGCTGTAGCACACCAACCAAAGGCAACATACAGTGTTGAGAAAGCTGTACAAAGCCTAACACAGGATTCAGACCATACTCCTTAAGGGTGCAATCCTGTCCCACAATTCAAGATCCTACTAGAGGTGCAGGCTTTAGTTCTTATCAGCTAAAGACAAGCATGGCAACTACAGGGAGATGAGACCAGCTGAATACCTGACAACTGAGGGGACACAGGCTTCACCCTGCACGCTGAGTGCTTGTCCTTGTAGTCATTTTCTGACTTATGTTTTGGGCTGCATGGAAAACACTTGCTACCCATCCTTGAATTAACCTTTTGATGGCCACCATCTTTCTGGATGCAAAGTATCCAATGGCAAGGTTAAACTACTGATACTTGTAATATGGTAGGAATTCACTGAGAATAGCAAGGACTGTTGGACCCTTATTAGTTAAATCTGACCACAAATCATTGACACTAACACTAGAACTCACAAAGGGTGAAGTCAAACTAAGAAACTTCACCAAGGCAAACTATACCAAGCCTCACCCCCTCAGCTGAAAGTAGTAACTACACTGAAGCTTACGCTAAAACCCTGTATAATCACTTGCACAAGTATATAGACTTGGCTGTTCCAGAAAGAGTCAAAGCTAGAGCTCCAAGTAAAAACAAACCACCATGGTGGACATCCGGCAAAAAGTTGCTGTTCAAGAAAAGTAAGGCAAGGCCCCAACAATGGAAAAGCACCCACCACAGCCTCAACAGGCAAATAAGACAACATGTCAAATCCTCTAAGGGAATCTTTGAGAAAAACTTAGCAAGCATAGCCAAAGATAATCATAAGGCGTTTTACAGCTACATATGTAGCATAAAAGGCAGGACCCAAGCATGTGCTGAACTTGTGACTAACACTATCATACACACTGACCCCGCAGATATAGCAAACCTGCTAGTGGATAGGTTTGGTAAAAATTTCACTCCCTTATCCCCTCCAAACTTATCACAAACCTAGCCCCAAACTTCCCCCTGACCCTACATATCTGAAGAGCAGGTCATTAAAGCCTTGTCCAAGGCAAAAACACAGCCTCTTTGGGACCAGATGGCATCCCTGACTGTCTCCTAAACAGGCTAAAGCATAAACTAGCATCACCATTAAGTACCCTTTTCAATCATAGCCTAACTGGCCTCATCTGTGAGGCCATGAAATGTATCATGGACCTCATAAATAAAGACATAGGCGACTTCCAAACCCTGAATCCAACCCAATTCAGCTTCATCAATGGCAGATCCTGCTTGCTAAATCTGCTGGATTTTTTTGAAAACATGACCAGGGCCATTGACAAGGACAAATCTGTGCACACAGCAAACCTTGACTTGGCAAAAGCTTTTGACACAATCCCACACTCGGGCATTACCAGTAAACTTAGCAAACTAAATGTAAACCCCTTTGTTGTAAGATGGTTGCCAACTGCCACTATCAAAGTGGGTGACTTCACATCAACCAGCAGACCTGCCACCAGCAGGGTGCCACAAAGGTCAGTGCTGGGCCCCCTGCTGTTTGGTATATACTTCTCAGAAGTTCAGGCAAAAACTAAGGATTTGTGGCAGACCAAATTTGCTGATGACTGCAAATTAGGTGCAATTACCATTATTCTTCAGGAGAGTCTTACACAAACCAGTGACTGGCATCTTAGTCACAGTCTCAAACTGAATGCAAAACAGACCTCTCAACTGTCCCTGATGTAGACTCCGATTGTAGGTCTGTCCCTCTTAATCCCTCTTAAAACTGGTGACTGATGAAGAAAAGGTGGTGAATTGCCCTTAATAAATAATGATAGTAATTCAGAGTTATAGACGTTTTACGGCAAAAAATCTATATTAATCTACATTCTCTTATTCTGCAAATGTTTCAGGTTAATAGTACAAATATTTAAAAAATGTCCCTGATTGTCCCTGATTATTTGAGGATTTGTCCCTGATTCTGTTGAGATTTGTCTCTGATAGTTGAGAGCTATGATGCAAAGAAATGCATTATCATTCTCTTTTGCAAAAACAATGCCCCTTCACACTATCAAATCAACAACAATACCCTAAGTATCTATGAAGTGGTAAGGGATCTGGGATCACAAGTTTATTGCAACCTT
Source organism: Protopterus annectens (assembly GCF_019279795.1). Classification (NCBI taxonomy): domain Eukaryota; kingdom Metazoa; phylum Chordata; order Ceratodontiformes; family Protopteridae; genus Protopterus; species Protopterus annectens. Next base: position 878,852,116 of record NC_056735.1, on the reverse strand, counting down.
GACTTTGGCCACCAGGTGTCTACTGTGGTAAGGAAGGCTTTCTACGTAGCACACTTGATTGGTAAAGGCATCACCTCTAGAGCCAAAGGAGGTCATAACTCCTCTATACTCATCACTAACGGTCATCTATAGGGGTGCCCATTTGGCATGTACCATACAAAGCACCTGCAGCAATTGGAGAGATCTCAGAGGTTTCTAACAAAAGATCAAGGGACTCCAGCATGTGCCTTACACAGACTGACTAAAGTCACTGTCTCTATACTCTGCATCAAATAGACTTTTTAGGGGCGACTTATGCCTGGCTTAGAGAGCAATCTAAGAGCCAAACCTAATGAACTTGTTGCACATCCATAAATCAAACGGGACTAATGCTACCCATTCCAGAGATCTAAATATGACCTGCTACTTAAATAGGACATACTGGAGGGACAGATTTCTCTCCCAGTGACTGCTGCATCTTTGGAATAGGCTACCAGTTCATGTGAAACACAGCACCTCTATGACACTGGTGAAAAGGAACGTGGACGAGTGGATGGGGCACTGTAAATTATTACAGGGGTAGCACCCACAACCCTCCTGGACTTGGGCAGTCATTACTAAATACAATGCTGGGTATGGAGTAGTGCATCAATGGCATTAAACTGGGATGAAATGGTTAGGCTTGAATTGACCTCCAGGTCAATAGCCTAGTAAACTTCTATGATCCTATGATCAGGTTTCAAATTGCATCATTAGCAAATGGTGGGTTGAAGATACTTATTTATCTGATATATTTTATCATATTGTGAGTTAATACTCATGCAAAGATTACTAGATTACAGAATTACTAGTTTGTTATCTATTTTTTGTGAATGGTGTTTGGAGAAGAATACTATCTCCATCAATGGCTCGTCAAGAAGAGCCCTTCATGTTAGATTAAATGTTCATACATATTTACTCCCAGATTCTCAATGTGTTATGATCCACCCTAATAATCCAAAGAAGTTAAAGTTTTTATTACTTGCTTTGAAGATTATTTTGTGTAATAATGGTATAAGCATAATTGGCACTAGCAAAAATAATTTTAAACTGGTTCTAAGAAAAGATGGGTGTTACATTCATGATGCCCTCCAACATAACTGTGTTCTATGCCTTCTAACATGACTGTGTTCTAAGTACCAGATTAAAATATTTAAACTGTTGCCAATATTACAACATTCTGACTACTGAATTAATGGCAGCCCTTTACTTTTGCTGTTTTTTTTAATTATTTTTCTGTTTTTAATTCTTTATAAAACAAATAATACAAACAACATTAAACACTTATTGACCTTGAACATTTGACTAAAATTTGAAGGAAAAACAAATAAATGTTTTGACAAACAGAATACAGCGTTTGCAACATCATCTATATCAGTTTGAAATCTAACCCAAATTGATGGTAATACAAAGGCTACTTTATAAAAATACTTACAGATATTTTAAAGGAAGCACATCAATGTGTTTGGTCTATGTATCATTGAGTCATGCATAACTATATTACCAGATGAAAATGAAATAGAAAACAGATATAAGAAATTAATATAATTGGGAAAGGAACAAAGAAAAGTTCATTATGCATTTATGAAATCTGATAAAAAGAAATGAAATATTTTTTTACATATTGTCATTATTATTTTTGTTGTAGTTGTTCTGAGCATACCTCATGAACATAAATGCTAAAGTTGGTTCTTTAATGACTCCCACCAACAGCTGCTGAATTTACCTTAATAAACAATGTTATCCTGGTAGACTTTTAAGTGACTATATAAGCCAAAAATAATTCAATGGCTTGCACTTGATACAGTTTTTATAAGGAAACATGTTACATATATTTTCTGTGCTGGAGTACCCTCATACATTCTTAATTCATATCATTATCCAGATGTTAGACAAAAATTGTAGTAAATGTGATTCATTGAAAATGTATTTACTTCCACTTGGTTTAAAATCTACTAAAATAACTTTGTCAATGTCATTTCATCAGATTTTTTTAATGAAATTTTGTTTGTGTCTTTCGGCTTTTCCCAGTTAGGGGTCGCCACAGCAGAACTCCAGTCCGCTGATGATTGGTAGTGGATTTTTATGTACATGGTTACCAGCCCTGATGCACAACCTTCAACGAAGGCACACCCCATTCATGTATGCCTCCACACAGAAGACGCTCTAGCTGAGAATCGAACGGGACAACGTCTTGCTATGAGGCAACAACGCTACCGCAGCACCACCACCACAGTGACGCATACTAAAATCACCTGCATTTTCCTCAAAAGGTAATTTTGCACATAGCAAGAATATATTCCTTTTGCAGCATAAAATATGATGACCTATGTCTACAAAAAGACATCAGTTGCATTTTGGCGGTACCCTGCTGCAAATGAGTTTCAGTTTGGGCTAAAATATTGAAGGCTGTCAGCATGCTGGGAATGTAAACACCAAATGAATTACATATAAACATATGGTTATTCCATATTTCTCAGACTTTCAACATGTTTTTTTTTAAGTCTCCTTCCTCCGCAGCAAGTATATTGAGTAACTTTACATCTAGTTCTAGTGATTATTATGCACAGCAACATTAGAATCATCTTTCAGGCTAAAGAGTAAAAAAGTGTTGCCTGGAATTAAAAGGCAGTAATGTGTCTGAAGAAATGTCCCAGCTCTGTGGTACAGAGGAATGAAGCCCTGAATATGACCCATGTGACCAGTTAGTAGACTGGGCACTGGAAGCACCATGGCAACATGGATGGGTGTGATTGGCTGCTGCAGAGGCAGATGGCTGTAGCTTGCTACTTGGGTAACACCTAGAGGGAGCACTGGCTGTTGCACCTGTAGAACATGAGCCTGCCAAGCACTCACTGCTCTTATGGAAGAGCACTGCCTAGGTAAGTCATCATACAATTGCAAACTTCCCCCAACAGGCAGCACTTAGCAGGTTAGAAGAACCACCAGTAGGAAGGGAGAGCTCCAAATGGAACATTAGGTAACTGTCAGACCTGAAAGATTGATATTTCCATATAATCCTTCCATGCAACTCTTGTAGCTGGAACAAATATTCTGAATAGGCATCTTGGACAGGAAAAAATTCTTGTATGACTACCCTCTAACCCAGGAATGCCTGTTTCTTGCCCTTCATGGAACAAGTGGGCCAAATGTGCAAAAGGTAATGGAGCTATCAGGCAGGTGTGGTGAAGGGAAAAAGAACAGTTGAACATTTAATTTTCATTGCTAATTATATGGAAAATTTACTAGGTTATAAACAAGCATTTATCAGTTGTAGCAAGGTATCATAGCTTTGGCAAGTATTGATAACTTGAAGCTAGATATTCAGAATTCTAATCTTATCTGTCTAACTTGTGAAATTAAGAAGCACAATTCTATTAAAAAAGGCATTTTTAATTGATTTGTAAAACTTCCTTTTGGGACAGGACCGCACAAGAATTGTGTTACAGATCTCAAATAGTGGGTCCCATCAATGTCATACTGAAAATGTGGTCCTTACATATAAAGAAATGGAATAACGTGCACTAGTCAAAAACATGGACTCAAACTTAAACCATTCCTTACATTCACATTGTAGTCTAAGTAAACAAGAACTTGTCTCAGGCCTAAAAATTTATTTCTGCACAGCACATATAAGTGATTTGCTTAGGGTGGTAGTTCTGCAGTTAGGGAGTTGTATAGGGCAGTGGTTCTCAACCTTTGTGAGGCTGGGGCTCGGTAAATTCTTTTTTATAAGATGAGGGCTCGGTCCCAACAAATTTACTTATTAATATATTTCCAAAGCAGGAGGATGTCAAATTGTCAGCAAAATTCTTTATCACATACACACGCCAAATATTTATATATGCAAAGTATCTAATTTAATAAAGATAAATTTACAAATCTCTCAATTCTAAACACTAGTTCCAACAGTAACTAACATTTTGAATGTAAAAACGCAGCACTTTAACAGGTAATTCCACATTGAAAAGATCTGTAACTAATGGAGAGGTTGTTGCTAGGAAACAACTTTTTATTTCATTGTTTCATCTACAAATAAAGTGCCTGTTGCTCTTGAAGAATAAATTGTCTATGTTACATTAAAAAATGATAAGCTAGTAATATTGCAATAGAGAATGGATGGCAGACTGATAGGTTCATAGTTAATAGGTATCTCCACCAATGGAGGACATTCTCAGGACTGCAGCATCCACCCCCTTTAAAAGTACAACACATTACAGTACAGTATCAGCAATCCATGTACAAACTGTGGGAGTAGAATCCACAGCCTTCTGCATCAAAAGCAAGTATACTACCTGTTGTGCCAATAACAATGCAAACAGACTTGGCATAAGCAGCACTAAACTTCTCTTCCCCTGAAGCTCTCAGCTCCTTGTAAAATCCACTTGATACTCAACTATATCTCACAGCTTTGCAGCACAAGTAATCTGGAAAAAGCCAACATTTATGGTGGTGGGGCAGGGGCAAAGGCCCAAAACCAGGGATACATTTTAAACATTGCTTGTATAATCTTAGAAAGTTGCTAGAATAAAATGTTGTTACCATATGTTTCCTGAAAGACTGAAACTTAAATGGTTATCATGTAGTGAATTCAGTTCTGACTGATTTTCCAGAAAACCACAAATTTTCAGAGGAAGAGACCATAAGTATGAGCCAGACATTCCAGACATTCTTTGAAAATTTGGACAGCTGAGAGCTATGGACTCGGCTCCTTGAATCACAAGTGGCGGTATGGGTAGAGAATTCAGGCACTTGCTTCCGGTACCTAAAGTACAGGGTTTGAGCCTACTGGGGCATTTTACACACACACACACACACACACACACACACACACACACACACACACACACACACACACACACCCCTTGGGAAAAGTAATAAGAAAATCAACACCCCCCCCCCCTTGGCAGCAGCAATAAGAAAATCAACATACCCCGCTTGGCAGCAGCAATAAGAAAATTAACACACCTCCCTTGGCAGCAGCAATAAGAAAATCAACACACCTCCCTTGGCAGCAATAAGCGCATTCAACACTGTATACGCACACCTTACCTGGAACAGAACGCTTGTTGGCAGCAAAACACATGGAGCTTACTGAACTTGACAGCAGTAAAAAAAATTCAACGCTGTATAAAACACACGGAACTTACTGAAGTTGACAGCAGTAAAAGGAAAAACAAATTCAACCCTGTATTTAAAATTATCCAGGTGGGAAGAAACGGTCCTAAAAAAGTAAAACCACTTTTTTTTTATTACGTAAACAGTCCCAAACGTTTAGTAAACAGCGCCAAAAGTACCGTCCCTCTCACCCCCCCCTCTAGCTACGCTACTACACTGTCACTGTCATACACCCACTTTCTCATTCATACATGCATTCACTCACACACAGTTCTCACTCTCTTCTGATCTTTCTCTCAGACACAAGTACACACATACTGTTAGGGGACATAGATCATTGAATTACCAGATGAGTAAGGTAAAGTGCAATTGATATTATGCAGGAGAAGCTGGAAAGATGAGGAGTCATCCAGTTCCTATACTGTATGAAGCACTGTAATAGTTTGGTCATCAGCAAGGGGTAGAATGGTGACTCATGACATGAACATAATGGGTGTGCTGAATTTAGGAGCTCTAACTGCAGCTGCAGTGGGGAGGGCACATACACATTACTCTTGCAGTTGTTTCTGCGTGCAGTCAAGATGTCAGTCAGTCACGGTGACTGTAACAGGTACTTTAAACATATTCGTAGTACCACAGCATTAAAACGTTCACGTACTTAGGTTAATTCGCATAACCAAGTTTTATATCTGTGGACAGAAAAGAAAACTCTACCAATTCTGTTTTTTTTTAATCTAGTGTTTTATAGACAATGTTCCCTCGCCAGTGTTTCTCAACCACTCGTGGCCCAGTATAATTAATGCCAGGGCCCAGTATCAGACCACAGCTCGGAGGATGAGAAACACTGGTATAGGGTACACAAGAAGGAGAACATTTTCTATTTAACCAAAAAAGGAATACTTTTATTTACTTAAAGAGATAAGATTGGAGAAATGAGCGTCTGTGTGCAGTGCTGATCAAACTGACACTGAGCGCTTGGATAACCCCCAGTGTCAATTAAAAGAAGACAGAAGAAGATGATGATGGACATTTTCCATTATTCTGGATAAAATGAAGACATCTTTTTTATATCTAGAAGCTAGAAAACAACAGCATAAAAGTGAGAGTTAACAGCCAGTAGTTCATGGTTGCGTATCTGTTTCATGTTTGCTTTCATATAAGCATTGCTATTGAATATAATTTATTTTCTCTGTTGTTTAACATAGCAGCTATACCCTGTTGAATTAATCTGTTAATTGTTTATCTATGTTAGCTATAGCTCTATAGATCTGAGGAGGAAACACATGGAAAAACAAGAGACAAGTGAAGCAGCAAAAACAGGATAACTTCCTTTTGTGCAGTGTTTCATGAATCAGGTTCAAACAGCAATAAACATAATTCTGGTAATGAGTTTCATACATGGAAAAGTAGGAATGACACAACAGTAGAAAAGAAAAACACAGTTTCTGTACTTCTCTGCTGATACCAGTCTGTACAAGTGCATCACAATTATAATTTTTGCAGATATAAAGAACAAGGCCACAGCAGGTTTTTAAATGTTTAAAATAAGCTTCCAATCCTGATCCAAATATCTTCATTTGCCTAATAAAAACATAAGCACACAGTAGGCAAATGTATATACATGGTTACAGCATAAAATATCTAAAGCACATTTGACTGAAAAGTTTTTGAGGGTGTGAAAAACTCTGAAAGTACAAACTAGCAAAATCACGTGATTGAAATTGCTCAAATGACTGAATGCTCATTTTATTGTTCACAGGTAAGAGTTTGTAGGAAAATGAAGTTTTGACTAAAAAGGTTATAGTGGTTGGTGTGCATATGTAAGTATCTGTGAGTTAAATTTAAAGTAAGAGTTAGGTAAGGAGATAGATTTATTGTTTTGCATGTTTTGTGCTGTGCGTTACCTGTTTTTTTGTCATGTCTAGAGGTACTGTTAAGTAAAGGTTTTAGTAATGCAATGTGTAGGGACAGGATTGGGGCAGGCGTAGGGTTAGTGTTAAGGTTATTATTAATGTAATGTGTAGGGATAGAATTACGGCAGGGATAGGATTAGTGTTAGGGTCATTAGAAATGTAATGTATATGGATATAAAAACTAAAGGTGGAGGAGTGTCAATATTCACCAAAGATATTCACACCGCCAGGCTAGTTGCCCAACACAATGCGTCTGAAATTCTCCAGGTGCAACTAACACTAGGTAAGACTGGAATCCAAATTGTAGCTTGCTACAGATCCCCCACCATACCCCAAGATTCTCACTACACCTTTCTAAACATACTGGAAAATATTAGGATAGAAGCAAACACCCTAATACTGGGTGATTTTAACTACCCTGCCATTAACTGGGAAAACTACTCATGTACCAACACCTTTGCCCAACGGTTTTTGGAATTCATAAACTCCAACGCCCTGGATCAACTAATCCATAGTCCCACCAGGGGCTCCAATATCCTAGACCTGGTCATTACCAACATGGGTAATTGATGCTCCACACCTATGGTCACCCCCTCATTAGTCAGGTCTGACCATAAGCTAATCACCCTTAACATCCACATCCCACCCCACCCCCCAGTAAGGAAACCTCCATAAAAAACTTCTCCAAAGCCAATTTCATGCTACTCAAGTCAGAAGTGACAAACTTCATGACACCCATGCAGACGGGAGCTGAAAGTTCAACTGCTGAATCCTACACTAAGGCACTGTACGAGCACATCCACTCATGCCGGAATCGTGTCATCCCAAATAGAACCAAGATGCTCTCAGCCAAAAAAAGGAAGCCAATCTGGTGGTCCCCTGCCATAAACAAACTTTACAACAGAAGGAAGAAACTGTTGCAGAAAAGAGGAAAATCCCAGGATGCACAAAACTCCCATACCAGCCTAAGTAAGAAACTGAGATCCCTCATAAAATCCTCAAAAGCTAGTTACAAAAATAAAATTGCCAAAGACTCCAAAGACAACCACAAGGCATTCTATAACTATGTCAAGAATCTAAATGGCAATGCTCAGATCTGTTCTGAGCTAAAACAGAATGGCATTAAATATACTGATCCCAAGGATATTGCCAGTATCCTGTCAGATCGATTCAGTGCCAACCTCACCCCCCTCTCATCCCCTAAATGGCCTGTCTCAATACTGGAAGATTGCCAAATTCCGGTAATAACGGCTACACAGGTAAAAAACACACTCTCCAAAGCTAAGAATACAGCATCCATGGGACCAGATGACATCCTGGGCTGTGAACTACAATATGAACTGGCACCTCACCTAGGTGTCATGTTTAATCATAGCCTCACCTCAGGTTTCGAGCCCACTGAGTGGCGCAGAGCTACAGTTATCCCACTCCACAAGGGGGGATCCACCTTGGATCCCGGAAACTACTGTCCCATCAGTCTGACAAGCCTTATCTGCAAGGCCATGGAACGTATTATCATGGAACTTATAAACAAAGACATTGGCAACCTTCAAACACTGGACCCCACCCAGTTTGGGTTCAGAAAGGGGCTATCTTGTCTCCTGAACCTGATTGACTTCTACAAATCAGTCTCCAGAGCTGTGGATGAGGATAAGACGGTCCACACATCCTATCTAGACCTTGCCAAGGCCTTTGACACCATCCCCCACTCTGGAATCATAGATAAATGTACTAAGCTGGGCATTAATCCCTACGTCACCCAGTGGGTTGCTAGCTGGCTTACTGATAGAACCCACACTGTAAAAGTAGCTGACTCCAAATCCAGCTCCAGACAAGTGACAAGTGGAGTACCTCAGGGTTCAGTCCTGGGACTTGTTTGGCATCTACTTCTCTGAAGTACAGGCCAACACTAAGGGACTCTGGCTAACAAAGTTCGCAGATGACTGCAAACTGTGAGCCAATAATGAATCCCCAAATTATGTGGATACTCTACAAAAGGGCCTTACAGAAACAGATGCTTGGTGCCAGAGGGCTCAAGCTCAATGCCAAGAAATGTATAGTTATCCCCTTTGGGAAAAAACATATATCTGTGAATTACCATATAGGTGGCAGTACACTAAACATTGAAAGTGTGATAAGAGACTTAGGGACACAGGTGGACAGTGGTCTCACCTTTGATAACCACATCGCCACAACAGTCAGGAAATCCTTCTATGTGGCACACCTCTTCACTAAGGGCTTTTCATCCAGAAAAAAGGAGGTCATTGTCCCACTGTACTCATCTCTCATTAGACCCATTATAGAATACAATGCCCCGTTTGGTATGTACCTCTCAAGACATCTGCAACAACTGGAAAGGCCGCAGAAATACCTCACTAAAAGAATCACAGGCCTAAAGCAGATGCCCTACGCTAACCGCCTTAAAAAACTCCAGATATACTTTGTCGCATATCGTCTACTCAGAGGCGATCTCTGCTTAACAAACAAGGCCATGTCAAATCCAGAGCTGCTGGACATGCTACACTTAAAGAAATCCCAATCCCTCAGAGCCACATGCTCCAGGGATCTAAACCTTGTCATCACAATAAACAAAACATGCTGGAGGGATAGGTTCCTGACCCAGAGACTCCTCAGACTCTGGAATAGATTGCCCATACATGTCAAGCAGAGTGCCTCTTTGGCCCTCTTCAAAAGGAACCTTGATGATTGGATGGGAGAAAGGAGATTCAACCTAGGGATCACGTCAGTCGCCCTGCTAGACAGGGGTCCAGGGAAGTAAATAGTGTAGGAAGAAATAGCCAGGGAATTGTTATGGCTAGGCTTGTATAGGCCCTAGGGCTGATAGTCTAGTACCAACCTATGAACCTATGAACCTATGGATATGATTGGGGCAGGGACAGGATTAATGTGAGGGTTCTTAGTAATGTAATGTGCAGGGATATGATTGCGGCAGGGGTAGGATTAGTGTTAGGGTTATTAGTAATATAATGTATAGGGATAGGATTGGGGCAGGGGTAGGATTAGTGTTAGGGTTATTAGAATTAGGGTCAGCCCAGAAATTAGTAGTTTATTGGCCATTTTGGGCTAAATTCTATCTCTTCATTTCCCTGCTATAAAACCTGCATTAGCACAGTTTTGCGCACCGGGCAGCACAGCTTAGCTAGGGTATAACTGTTCCTGCCTCCACGAAGTCTACTCTTCAATTTTTCCTTTGGAACTAGACAAACTTTCAACTTAAGCACTCAAACCATTCACTTCTCGGACCGGTACTTGCTCAAAACTCATAGCAAGCACTAACAAACCTTAGCACTAGACCCCCCCCTATACTTTAGAGAAGGACAAGGCTCTCTATTCGACCTTACCAGCCAATCAGTAAAACAGCTCACTGCACCTATACAGGCATGTCCAAAGGGCAGTTTCAGGTGTACTCTCCAGTCCAACTGGTGAATCTGGGCATTTTGAGGCAATGTTACAACTGCCTCATGTACACAGACAACCCTCTCCACCTACCACCAAACACTAATACATGCGAGAGATGCAATTATATAGCCAAACTGGAGGCTAAGCTCTCTCAACCCAAGACTGGACCAGACAGTCAAGAGGAGAAGGGAATTACTTACATCACACCACCAGTCTCACATAGACCTATGAAACCAGCACCGGCAAAAAACACACATAAATACACAAAAACATATTCTGAGGCTTTAAATAAAAATCCGCAAAAGCAACAGAGACCTCCAAAGCAGACATCCAAGCAACCTCCACCCCCCCCCAACACAAACCATGAAACACATACTTCACAAAACTAGTGTGCCACGCAATCACAGCCTTTAAGGCAAAATAACACATCCAACACACTAGTAATGGATGACTCTATAGTCAGGCACACTGACGTCCCACTCACTAGGCTGAACAAGGAGAAGGTTACTGTTAGCTGCCTGTCGGGTGCCAGAATCCGCCACATAACACAAGCACTCAGGTCACTCCAGAACAAGTACAAATACAACTCTGTCATTGTCAATGATGGTGTGAATGGCCTGAGCTGTACCTCCCTGGACTACATGAAAAGAGACATGGAAGAGCTCTCTGATCATGTAGCCCAGGCCGGTATGACTTTGACCCTGAGTAGCATCCTGCCCTCACCCAGAATGATACCATAAAGAAAAAAATTATCAAGTTCAATTAACTAAGCTTCTGGTGTCATTCAAAGGGGATCCAGTGTCTGTCAGCCTGGGATGACATGCTCGACAAGCCATGCTACTTCACTAGAGATGGCTTGCACTTGTCACCCTTAGGCTTTTGAATACTGGCCAAGGCTCTTGCCACCCCCATAGTGCCTTTTTTAGGCATTGCTCAAAAGACAAACCCACCACCGTAAATAGCACAAGTAACAAAAAACTAAGGGTAATGCTACTCAATGCCAGAAGTCTAAACCTCAAACTGCACGCACTCAAGGTATTCCTCAGTATGGAGAAAATCGATATATGTGCAGTAACAGAAAAATGGTTTAAGTCTCCAGAGAGCACCCCAGCACTACCAGGCTACAACTCATGCCATACATTTCAGCCACAAAACCCGGACCAAAATACAAAAGGCGGGGGCGTATCCATATTCATCAAGGTTACCCTCACCTCCAGGGAAGTGGCACAGCACGATGCTTCAGAGATCATCCACATGCAACTAACAACCGGCAGAACTGCAATTCAAATTGTAGCTTGCTACAGATCACCCACAATGTCCCGGGACCCCCATTCTGCATTTCTGGAAACACTGGGAAACATAAAGGTCCTACCAAATACCCTGATATTGTGTGATTTCAATTACCCAAACATTAACTGGGAGAACTACTCAAGTACTAACTCTCTTGCCCAACATTTCCTAGAATTTATAAACTCAAATGCTCTGGATCAACTGGTCAACACCCCCACCAGAGGTGACAGCATATTTGACCTGGTCATCACCGACATGGGCAACCAGTGATCCACATTGGAGGTCAACCCCTTGCTGGTTAGATCTGACCATAAAGGAATCACTCTGGATATCCACATTCCACCCCCACCCCTGGTCAAAGAAACCACTGTGAAAACTTTTCCAAAGAAAACTTCACATCACTTAAGACCGAAGTGAAAAGTTTCAAATCCCCCTTGCTAAAGGATAACGCTGCCCAAGCTGCAAAATCCTTTACTAATGCACTCTACGGGCACCTACAAGAATGCATGGATCGTGCTATCCCAAGAAAAACCAAGACTCACTCCTCCAAGAAAAGGAAACCAGTCTGGTGGACCTCTGCCATAAACAAGCTATATAACAGAAGCAGAAAACTAATACAGAAAAGAGTAAAATCCAAGAAGGGAAGAAATCCCTGATCAGTATCAGCAAGAAACTACGATCCCTCATAAAATCATCCAAGGCTAGCTTTGAAAGAAAAATTGCCAAGGACTCCAAAGATAACCACAAGGCATTCTTTAGCTATGTCAAGAATCTAAGTGGCAATTCTCAGATCTGCTCGGAGTTAGTGCAGAATGACACAAAATACACTGAACTGACCGATATCGCCAACATCCTGGCAGACAGGTTCAGTGCAAACTTCAGCTCCCTCTTACCCCCAAAAGGGCCCATAACCATACCAGAAGAATGTAGTGCCCCTGAAATCACAGACACTCAGGTTAAAACAGCCCTCTCCAAAGCCAAAAACACAGCATCAGTGGGACCGGATGGTGTCCCAGGCTGCGTCCTACATGAGTTTAAAGATGAACTAACCCCTCATCTAAACACACTGTTCAAATTCAGCCTCTCCACAGGCTACATGCCCATAGAGTGGCACACAGCAACGGTTATTCTTCTCCACAAAGGTGGAGCCACAACTGACTCCAGGAACTATCACCCTATAAGCCTGACTAGCTTGGTCTGCAAGGCTATGGAGCGCAACATCATGGATCTCATTAACAGAGACATTGTGAACCTCCAAACACTGGACCCTAACCAGTTTGGCTTTGTTAAGGGCAGATCATGCCTCCTAAACCTGGTGGACTTCTTTGAGACAGTTACCAAGGCTACAGACAAGGGAAAGGTGGTCCACACAGCCTACCTAGACCTCGCAAAGGCCTTTGACATCATTCCCCATTCTGGTATTATAGACAAGCTCACCAGCCTGAACATAAACCCCTATGTCACGAGATGGGTTGCCAACTGGCTCACGGACAGAACCCACATGGTAAGAGTTGTGGGAGCTAGGTCTGACTCTAAACCGTTTACAAGTGGCATTCCCAAGGACTCAGTCTTAGGACCCCTCCTGTTCGGCATATACTTCTCAGAGGTACAGGCAAGAACAGGAGGACTATGGCTGACCAAGTTCACAGACAACTGCAAACTAGGGGCTATAACTGACTCTCTGGCTGACACAGACATCCTCCAAAAGGGTCTCACTGAGACAGATGCCTGGTATCAAAACCATGGCCTCAAGCTAAATGCCAAAAAGTGCATAGTCATCCCCTTTGGAAAAAACAAATTACCCACATAAGTACCACATAGATGGTAGCCCCCTAAATACAGAAGAAGTAATAAAGGATCTGGGGACCCAAGTAGATAGTAATCTCTCCTTTGATAATCACATTGCCAGAGTGATTAGAAAATCCTTCTATGTGGCCCACCTAATCACTAAAGGGTTTGCATCCAGATCAAAAGAGGTCATTGTGCCCCTCTACGCATCACTCATCAGACCCATCATAGAGTACAATGCCCCATTTGGGATGTACCTTACAAGACACCTGCAACAGCTTGAAATACCACATAAGTACCTCACCAAGAGGATCACTGGCCACAAACAGATGCCCTATGCAACTCGACTGAAGAAGCTCCAGCTGTACTTGGTTGCATACTGGCTACTCAGAGGTGATCTATGCCTGACATACAAGGCCATGTCCAAGCCAGAATTGATGGACATGCTCCACCTAAAGAAAAACATATCCCCTCGAGCCACACACTATAAGGATCTAAACCTCACCACAACAATAAATAGGATGTGCTGGAGGGATAGATTCCTGTCCCAGGGACTTCCCATGTTCTGGAACAAGATTCCAATCTACATTAGGCAGAGCTCCTCACTAACACTCTTCAAGAGAAACCTTGACGAGTGAATGGGAAACAAAAAGTTTACCCCGGGGATCACTTCAGTGGATTTGCTGTACAGAGGCACAGGGAACTAATCTAAGGGGATGGCGAAAGCCAACACATTCAGGCTAAGCTTATAAATGCCTTTGGGCAGATAGCCTAGTACCTACCTATGAACCTAGTAATGTAATGTGTAGGGATAGGATTGGGGCAGGAATAAAATTAGTGTTAGGGTTATTAGTAATGCAATGTGTAGGGATAGGATTGAGGCAGGGGTAGGATTAGTGTTAGGGTTATTATTAATGTAATATATAGGGATAGGATTGGGGCAGGGGTAGGATTAGTGTTAGGGTTAGTAGTAATGTAATGTGTGAGGATAGGTTTGGGGCAGGGGTAGGATTAGTGTTAGGGTTATTAGTAATGCAATGTGAAGGGATATTATTGGGGCAGGGGTAGGATTAGTGTTAGGGTTATTAGTAATGCAATGTGTAGGGATAAGATTAGGGGCAGGGTTACGATTAGTGTTAGGGTTATTAGTGATGTAAAGTGTGGGGATAGGATTGGGGCAGGTGTATTGTAGAATGGAATATGTGTGTTGTATCGTTAAGAAGCATTCCAATGACTGAACTTGCATATAAATAGTCAGCACATGCTAGATTCTGTGCCATTTTGTGAGTGCAGCCAGAGTGTGAGCTTGTATGAGTGTAATAGCTAATTTGTTTATAAGTTTATCTATGTTAAAGTTATTAAGCCTCAATCCTAATGTGTTTGTACATAATAAAGCTTCTTGAACAGAACCCACAAAGTCTCATCTATTTTTATCCTGACTAAACACGCAACATGGTGTCAGAATAAGGATTCCAGAGACTGATATTCAGAGCTACGAGGTGCAGAGATAAAAGTGAAGGTAAACTAAGAGAAACGAGCATGAAAAAGAGCCAGAAAAGAACTGAAGGTAATGAAAACTTCTACGGACAGTTTATTTTATAAAAATTATAAAATGGAGTACTAAGGGCACAAACCACATTATTAAACAAGCAAGAGACACAAAATGTTTAAGATTAAGATATTTGATAAAAACAATTGTCAGAGAAGCGCATACGTGATTAGAAATTTCCTCAGAATTGCAAAATATGTATGTTCAAAGCAAAACAAGTGTGTTTAGAGTAAAATGTGCATGTTTAAAGGAAAATGGACATGTTTAAAGGAAAATGTGCATGTTTAGAGTAAAATGTGCATGTTTAAAGGAAAATGTGCATGTTTAGAGTAAAACAAGCACAAGAAAAGTACATTGGACATGTAGGGAGATTAAGTGAGCAAAATGAATATATTAAAGGCAAAAAAAAGGTACAGTAAGCATAAATAAAGCAAGGAGACTGCATGTTTTGGCATAACTACTATTTCGTATTGTATTCAGATCATAACTAGAGTTATTCAAAGTATCTCAACATGTGCAAAAGTGGTTACAGTGTGTGCTTATTACTGTGCATTTATTCCAAAGAGTTTATTTGCGTGTAAAGTGCAACTTTTTGTAAAGGGCAGTCAAATACAGCCATTTCGAAAAGTTTCTTGTGCTGGGTGTGTCTATTCGCAAAGTGACAGCATTACAGAGTGTTTCTTGCACTGTAAAGAGATATTTAGCAAAGTACTACCATTATGGCAAAGTTTCAGTGTGCTGTGTAGTGTTTATTTGCAAAGTGCAAATTACTTTGAAATGTTTCTTACTCTGAGCTTCTTAAGCCCAGTTCATTCGCACAGTGCAGTTATTTCGAAATCTTTCTTACCCTGATAAGAGGTGATTTCTTACAGTACAGTAATTTCAAGAGTATTACAGTGCCCGAGAGACTTATTCTGCAAAGTTCAATTATTTGGAGGTTTGTTGTGATATTGAGCAAAGTTACAAGTACTCACATAAATTTCTGGCATATGTGTATGTGTGTATGTTCATGCATATTTGCAAAAGCCTTCAATGGTATGTGTTAATATGGCAGATAGATTTTGAAAGCCCTCACCACTTGTGTTTGATCAGAATATTGCAGGGAATTGGAGAATATTTGAGCAAGAGTAGGATATTTTATACAAGCAGCTTATTAAGATAAAGATGCACACACCAGGGCATTCATTTTGCTAAAACTAGCTGGCTCAGAGGCCATTGAAGACAGCATTCACTTTTGTATGCACCAGCAGTATATGAGGGAGAAGGTGAAAATTGTCATATTGTTGTACAGGCTGAATCAAGGGAAGACCCCGAGTGTTTGAAGCATAAATTCAGGGAAATGTGTAACCCCCAGACAAATATTACATTAGAGAGGCATTTGTTTTACACAAGAGATCAGAAGCCAGGGGAAACTTTTGCAGCTTATATAACTGACCTGAGAAACAAAGGTAAAATGTGTTAGTTTGCTTATTTAAAAGATGAGTTGATAAAGGACAGGCTTGTGCATGGTGTTAACAGTGCTACAGTGAGAAAGTCTTCATAACAGTGATTTGATGTTGAGTAAAACTATTGAGATTTGTCAAATCCATGAAGTTACAGAAAGGCACACAAGTATGCTTACAAGTGATAAGAGTATGGTTTCAGCAGGCTCCAGAGCAAATGTAGACAGTATGCAACACATGGCAAGCAAACGCAGACCTAAGCACATGGCAGCCACATCCCCTGCTGGTTTACCAGGGAAACCACATAGTTTTCCAGCAAGTTCATGCCCAGTACAGTACAGGCATGCATCAGCAAAACCCAAATCTAGCTTTATTGTTAACTGTCACAGTTGTGGTGCAAATCATGAGTCTAAAGAGAGAGATGCTTTGCATTTGGTCAGCAAATGCCACAAATGTAAAAAAATGGAACCATTTTCAAAAGTTTTGCAAGTCAAGTAAACCTGACACAGTTATAAAGAAGGGTCACACAAAAAAGCAAAGTGATCAAGTGGAATTGCAGCAGTCTACTTTCTATGTAGATGATGTTTTAGTAAATGGTGAGAAGATTGAGGCAATAAATTTCTTGACAAAAAATAATTAAGTGTTTTGTACTGTCCAGATCAATGGTAAATCCACCAAGCTCAAAGTAGACACTGGTTCAAAGTATAATGTTATGTCAGCAGATACTTTTGCTAAAGTGACAGCTAATGAACAACTCAGCATGAGTAGTTGTGCAAAACTTATTGCTTATGGAGGTGAAGAAATTCAAATTGAAGGCTCTGTAGTGCTTTCATATTATTATTATATGTAGCTCAAAGACCTGTGCAGTCATTATTGGGTCTGAGAGACAGTTTGAGAATGACTCGCCTTTCATTTACCAAAGAAGTTCATCAAATAAGGATATCTCCTAGTTTTAATTTTACTGAAGCTATTTTTTGAGAGTATGCTGATGTTTTTGATGACAAGTTGGGCAAACTTCCAGTTGTGTATTCTATGAAGGTAGACCCAGAGGTCAGTCCAGTGGTCAGGCCAGCAAGAAAAGTTCCATTAGCTATGCAGATTAAAGTCAAGTCTCAGTTGGATAAAATGGTGCAGCAAGGTGTGATTTGTCCAGTCACAGAACCAACTGAATGGATGTCATCCATGATAGCAGCCCACAAGAAAGGCTCAGACAAAATCAGAATATGTATTGACCCAAGAGATTTGAACAAAGCATTAAAGAGACCACATCATCTAATGCGTACAGTTGAGGAGGTTGTAGCCCTAATACCGAATGCCACTGTTTTTTCTATCTTAGATGCAAAAGGTTCATTTTGCCAAGTGATGGTTGATCACAAATCCTCAATACTGACTACTTTCAGTACTCTGTTTGGCAGATATAGATTTCTCAGGATGCCATTTGGAATAAATTTTGTAAGTGAAGTGGTTCACCATGCAATAGAACAAATATTTTCAGGTTATCCTTGTGCCATAATAATAGATGATTTATTCATTGGAGGCAGTGGTGAAGCAGAGCATGGCAGAAACTTTAACAAAGTTCTAGACAGAGCACATGAAGTGAACTTAAAGCTCAATCCTCTGAAGTGCAAATTCAAACTACCAGAAGTTACAAATGTAGGTCATTTATTTACCAACATTGGCTTGCAATCAAACCCGTCCAAGCAAGCAGCCATTCTAGAGATGTCAGCACCAGATCATTTTCAAGCCCTACAACATTTTCCTGGCATGGTCAACTATTTAGGCAAGTTTATACCAGACGTCAGTGAGCTGATAGCACCTTTGAGTGAGCTAAGGCACAAGAATGTTACATGGCCTTGGTCGGAACAGCACCAGAAAACATTTGAAGACCGTAAGCAGGAAATTGCCACCCCACCTACATTAAGATACTATGATGTCAACAAACCAGTCACCCTTTCCTGTGATGCTTCAAAATTTGGTCTTGTTGCAGTCATTCTTCAAGAAGGCAGACCAGTAGCCTATGCATCCAGGACTCTTACCCAAACTGAAATGCAATATGTTCAAACTGAGAAAGAACTTTTGGCGATAGTATTTGTGTGCTCAAAGTTTCATGATTATATTTAATGGTTGAGCTATTAAGACTGAAACTGATCACCAACCTTTTTTTTTTCTTTAAAAAAGCCTAGGCATTCAGGTCCATAGATATTACAAAGAATGATGCTCAAATTGCAAAAGTACAGCTACAAAATGGTCTATACAAAAGGCAGACTTCTTTATCTGGATGATACCTTATCCAGATTGCCCAGACATACCTCTGAACAGCTTCATGCAGAGAATTTTGACTTTGATGTCATGGAAGTGCATCATTTTTCTACCACAAGACTTGATGAGCTGAGAGATCATACAAAGATTGATCCAGTTTTGCAAAAGCTTAATCACTACATTAATGTTGGATGGCCGTCAAAGCAATTTAGTGTACCGTCTGAAGTGCTAACTTATTTTCCTTACAGAGATGAGATGTTGATGGAAGATGGCATTATTTTCAAAGGTCCTAAAATTGTTACTCCTGCTTCCTTACAACGTGAATATATCCAGATTTTGCATCATGGTCATCCAGGTTCTGAATCTACCAAAAGAAGGGTGAGAGGACTAGTAGTTTGACCTTCTCTAACAAAAGACAATGATAAAGTACTTTCTTCTTGTTCAGTATGCAATAGTACTAAACAGCATTTTCAAAGAGAACCACTTCACCTAAGTCAAGTTCCTGAACTACCTTGGTCAACAGTAGCCATTGATATATTCGACTTGGACAATCAGCATTACTTGGTATTGGTAGACTCTTATTCAAACTAGTTTGAGATTGATTTACTACCTAATCTAAAGTCCACTACTGTTATTATTAAGTTGAAATGTCATTTCTCAGTCCATGATAGTCCACACAAAGTTATTTCTGACAATGGTACTCAATTTTCTAGACAGTTGTTTCAGAAATTTGCAAAAGAATAGGACTTTGCACATGTTACTAGTAGTCAAGAATATCCACAGTCAAATGGACTAGCTGAATGTGCAGTGCAGACTGCAAAGCAATTACTTGAGAGGTCAAAGTGTGACAATACCAATATCTTTTTGAATTTACTTAATCTCAGAAACATACCCCATGATGATATACTTGGCTCATCTGCTCAGAGACTTCTATCTAGGCAAACTAGAAAAACAGTGCCAATCAGTTCCAGTTTGTTGAGGCCTAAAGTTAAGAACAATAGGACAATTAGAGCTCAACTATTCAGAAATCGTTCTTTCCAGAAGTCCAGTTATAAATCGAGCATATTTCTTTGTCCATTGAAAGAAGGAGAGACAGTGAGGATACAAATGGAGAAAGGTTTCAACCGGATTGGTCAGTTAACAGATATATGTACCGAGCTAAGATCCTACTTTGTAGAATCTGAGGATGTGCAGTACAGGAGAAATCACACACATATTCTTTCTGTTACAGAATCTATATTGCAGCATTGTTCCTGTGATACAGACTCTAGCTCTCAGAGCAATCCAGACAGTGTTCTTGTTGCAGAACGTGTCTTAACCTCTACTTCCAGTCCTGATGATGTTCCTGATGCCCCAAAAGTTGAACATTCAGCAGAAACAGTCCCAGTTGCTAGACCTGATTACAATTTCTATGTCACATGATTTGGTCGTATTTCCAGACCTAGTGTGAAATACAAAGCAACCTGGACATAATTGTGTATATGTATTTAGATCTGTATAATTGCATAACAAAGAATTATTTATATTGATTGCATGTCGATTAATATGATCAACATTGCATGATTTATTTCTCAAAGTGGGAGGGTGAAGAATGGAATACGTGTGCTGTATCTTTAAGAAGCATTCCAAAGACTGAACGTGCATATAAATAGTCAGAACATGCTAGGCTCAGTGCCATTTTGTGAGTGCAGCCAGAAAGTGAACAAGTATGAGTGTAATAGCTAGTATGTTTATACGTTTATCTAAGTTAAAGTTATTAAGCCTCAACCTGATGTGTTTGTACATAATAAATCTGCTTGAACAGAACCCACAAAGTCTTGTCTATTGTATCCTGATTAGACCAACAACAGGTATGATTACTCTTAGCGCTATTAGTAATGGATTAGTAGGGATATGATTGGGGTAGGGGTAGGATTAGTGTTAGGGTTATTGGTAATGTAATGTGTAGGGATAGGATTGGGGCAGGGGTATGATTACTGTTAGGGTTATTAGTAATGTAATGTGTAGGGATAGGATTGGGGCAGGGGTAGGATTAGTGTTAGGGTTATTAGTAATGTAATGTGTAGGGATAGGATTGGGGCATGGGTAGGATTATTGTTATGGTTATTGGTAATATAACGTGTAGGGATAGCATGGGGGCAGGAGGAGGATTACTGTTAGGGTTATTAGCAATGTAATGTACAGGAATAAGATTAGGGGCAGGGTTAGGATTAGTGTTAGGGTTATTAGTAATGTAAAGTGTGGGGATAGGATTGGGGCAGGAGCAGGATCAGTGTTAGGATTATTAGTAACGTAATGTGTAGGGATAAGATTGGGGCAGGGGTAGGATTAGCATTAGGGTTATTAGTAATGCAATGTGTAAGGATAGGATTGGGACAGGGGCAAGTTTAGTGTTAGGGTTATTAGTAAGATAATGTGTAGGATAGGATTGGGGCAGGGTAAGATTAGTGTTAGGGTTATTAGTGACATAATGTGTAGGGATAAGACTGGGGCGGGAGCAGGATCAGTGTTAGGATTATTAGTAATGTAATGTGTAGGGATAAGATTGGGGCAGGGGTAGGATTAGTGTTAGGGTTATTAGTAACATAATGTGTAGGGATAGGATTGGGAAGGGGTAGGGTTAGTGTTAGGGTTATTAGTAATGTAATGTATAGGATAGGATTGGGGCAGGGGTAAGATTAGTGTTAGGGTTATTAGTAACAATATGTGGGGATAGGATTGGGGCAGGAGCAAGATTAGTGTTAGGGTTATTAGTAATGTAATGTGCAGGGATAGGATTGAGGCAGGGGTAGGATTAGTGCTAGGGTTATTAGTAATGTAATGTGCAGGGATAGGATTGAGACAGGGGTAGGATTAGTTTTAGGGTTATTTGTAATGTAATTTGTAGGGGTAGGATTAGCATTAGGGTTTGGATTAGGGTTAGGGTTAGCACATATGAGTAAAGTGGTGCAGGGGGGATAAAGGATGAGTATATGGGCCAACATGATATACAGATATAGTGCAGAATGTCACTTATTTGACAAAGTTTCTCATTTGTTTCCTGCCCATTTAGTTTCTGTAGACCCGTAACTTGATCATTGTCTCACTCTTCCTCCATGCCAGCATGCAATATACCCCAACTATTTCAATGTAACATACCCCAAGACTTTATTTCATATATGCAAGAAAGATGACACTGTATGTCTTCTCCTAGTTTGATGGCAGTCTGTTTCACAAACTCTGTCAAACATCCAGTAAACATATTTCATTGTATTTCTTAATGCTTTTAGTTACTCTCTTCTCAACTTTCATTGCTAATATCTTCTTGAGTACTCTCTTGCATCAGTATGGCATTAAAAAAAACTGATGTAGTCAACTCAGTTTTATATTAGCTTTAAATGTGAATGTTGTTGATTGAAGTTAATTAATTTTTACACCATGGTTTTATATAGTTGATGATACTTACAATTATCTGCTCCCCCATCTGTCTGGCCTTCTCCTTCTCTCCTAACAGATTGCTGCAATCCATCACCAGTGTATTCACAAATCAGAGTCAAGTATGAAGCTCATCATCCCCCAATTTTTATACAGTGCGGTAACAAGTATTCTGTTCTTATTTTATTTGGTCTTCAAATCTCCCCTGGAAATGAAAATTTCATTGGGGCTTTGTGGTTATGTAGTTAAAGGAAATAAACAGAAATGTAAATTGATGGACAGATAGATAGACAGGTGAGTGATAGATAATATAATAAAGACATAGAAACACAGATAAAAGACACGTTCAGAAACATAGACAGACAGATAAAGAAATAGACAGACAGATAGATTGAACAACAGATGGACAGTTCCAGAGACACAGATAGAAATTGCATGCACATATACATTCGAAAGTTCCATCTTTTCAAATTTTATGAGAAAAACAAGAATGTAATAGTCTGAGCATTACTCATAATAACAACCAGGCTCTAATATTCATGTATATAGGACACCAATGTGTAAATGCATCTTGTGTCTAATATGTAGTACAGCAGTAGTGCAACCACTATTCATAAACATGAATCATGGTATTCTCTAGGGATGCACTGCCCTATTCCTGATATCTTGAATATTGTGCAGGAGTGCCTGGCATACAAATCCCTACCCAGTGTTCCTATACTCATGAAGAAAAAGAAGTGCTATGCAAGCTGACAGCAGATGGTGCTGTACAACATGTCCATTTGTGGGAGCACACCGACGTCTTAGTGTGTGTGTGTGTGTGTGGGGGGGGGGGGGCAAGATGAGGTAGTTTGTGTTTGTAGTATGTTTGTCCCCACTGTAGGGACACTGTTGGTGGTAAGGCATTTAAGGATATACATTCAAGTATCAGGAAAATTGATGAACAGAATGCTCTGGCCAAGCCTGTAAAAATTTCAGGGGATCAACGTAGTTTTACATTTAGAATTATAGAAAGGATATATCCAATCATAGGTGATGATGTTATTAATTTGACAGAAAGTACAGAATATAAGTGGATTTTGTTGTTTAACACTACTGTAAATCCCGGGTTAAATGATGTTATCACAGTGAAACCAATATTAAAACAAAAACCACTGAGATGAAAGTTTTTATAAAGTTCTATATATTTAATGTATGTCTCCTTTAAGGATGTGCTATGATTCACGTCATAATTGTTTTGTTATGTAATAGGATATTTCATATTGTTTTTAAGACTTGAAAAACGCAAAATATTTTGCGAAAGCTTGTCAATGTAATAGAGTTTGTACTGAGTTTTCCAGATACTTATAGTTGTTTTTTTTTACACTCATATGCCTTCAATAAGCGCATAAAGTACTGAAGATGAGGTCTTACCAAGAAAATACAAAGATGGATAATAACATCAGACACCAAAGTATATGTTACTTCATATGCATTAATGAAATGCTGTGTTGTATCATGCATCTGATGTCTGGGACTAGAGGCAATATGAAAGCCTTCCATGTACAAGAGTCATGAAACATTATTTCGCAGACTACTGCTGCTACTATTACTGAGTGTTATTACTAAGTGGATCTGTTGCTACCTACAAAGATATTAACCTCTATTAAAGTTAATTTGGAAGAGATGTTATGTCTCATGTAGGATAAAAAAGATGGATACAGAAATTCTGCTCAGTATGAATTGTAAGCCACATGGTTATCACTTATGCTCTTTAAACATTTATAAAATGTGAAATGAGCTATAGAAAATGATGAGTTTGCCTCTCAATATGGTATCCCAAACACACATTCATAAACACATTAAGGCATACCCAGACTCCTGTGTTCATTTATCTACAAGAAGTATTGACTGGTATTGACAAATGTCCTGCTAATTTTGCAAAGACATGAAGAGTCCCATTTCTCATACATTAAAATCATTATTACATAAATTCCTGATTATCAGAGTATATCTGTTTCTGAATATCCAAGACACAGTGTGTATTCCAGAAGGTGCTGGCTATGGAATAACTCAATATAACAGTACCTATATGTGTGATAGGATTATTGCTGCAGGAGGAGAAGCAAGATGAATGGTGAGGCGTGAGCAGATCCTCTGCATAGCTCTATTCTAAATCTACAAGCTAAACTGCTGCAAATCTCAACCTTAATCTACAGTATGTGACAAGTAATTGAAAAACAATAAATCTGAAAAATGTGTTTGAAATGTGGAATGCAGCAGAATATTTTTAGCAAAGAAAAGAACTACAGATCATGTGTTCTTACCAAGGCAAAAAAGGAAATAAAATAACTACACAGAGAAATGACTGAATTTTAAACTAACCAAAATGTTTCAAATCATGGACTTATACATTTCCAAGACAAAACAGTCTATACTTGTGACTTCAGAAAATAATTTTATCAACAAAAGGTATTAAACAAGTAAGAAATAAGAAGATGAAAACCCTGTTTGCTAAAGCCAAAATGGAAAAGAACTTTGCACTTGAGGGACTAAAAAACTTCTCTGCAATGTTTGCATTAAGCCTTTGAGAAGGTTTCTAGTCATTTGATTAGTATGACTACAACTCCATCAGAAATACCCAAAAAATGCTTTACTGAGTTTTTTCTTGGATTAAACAGAATACATACTAATCACAAAAGAAAATATAATATAGTGCAGTATTATAAAATTCAATTCCTGGGTTTATGGGAATATTGCTTGTAAAAATAAATCAGAAAACCTCTTGTTTTACTCAGTTTCCAAATTTGCATTGAAATACAAGCACCCACAGTTCAAATGATAGATAAAAGAAACATACTATGCATAATACTTAAACAAGGAACACTTAAACAATGAGACTTATTTTTTCACATAATGTAAATGGGGAGGAGGAGTCTTGAAAGTGAACAAAAAACAAAAAGTGTTCCTATAACATATAACAGAATATACAATACAGGTTATTGTTAACAAACATAAGCTAATAAAGTTATGTGATGTTACTGTGAAGATTTTGGAAATGCGGCAAATGATAGAAGTGTTTAATAGTATACAAGTTATATTAAGGAGCACTACAACAAAATGTTCCTGTCTAAAATATACAATAATTCACTTAGCACCCTAAGTATAAACACCATCATGCATAAATGAAAATAATGTTTAATTATAGGTGCAAATAGTTAATATATTAAGAGTTATTTGGCTGTATAACGACATGGGTGTGATAAAATGAAATATATAGTAATGCTCATATGAAGTATTGGCACATAACTGTGTTTCTTAGATGTAACTGAATGAGTAATATAGTTTAAATATTATTCAGTACCATTCCATGGTTAAAAGTACATCATGAAAAAGAGCTTATTTCCACTTTTATTCCATGACACCTCTGACTTCTAAAATGCCATAATATACAGCAGAATATATTACACTAACACAAACACAGAGTTCCTGAAAATGCTGTAGGTGTAGTAAGTGTGTATATAAATACATACTAGCAAAAGTAAATCAGACATATTAACATACACATATTGGAAAAAAAATATTTGATTACCTATTTTATGAATAAAACTCACAATATTGCAATAGTCAAAGCTACACCAAATAAGTAATGTAAAAGTTGCCATATTCAAAATTTTAGATTTACTACACCAAATATTGGAGCTGTGATAGTCTGAAGCTGATCACATATCTGGGAATTGTTGGCTTCAGCTAGGCTACTGGTTTTAAACTTACTCATTTGTTGCCAAGTTATAAGGGATGATACGCTTAATGATCTAATTGCATTACTATTTTTCTTAAAATGTTCTAGAAAGTGTCTATTTATTCTTTCACAGAATAAAGGGTTTGGGTTTGGGGTTATGCCAAGAAGTGAATTGGAAAGAGTTTTGATAATTTGAATTTTTGATGCTTTGAAGATCACACATAAGGGAGTATGATATTATTTCCTCTGATAAAAAAAAATCTATGGTATATGTTCCGTAATATAAATTAAGTTTAACATGCTATAACAAAATCAAACAATATATTTATAAATGCATACATAATTGACTCGTAGAATTTGAAAGGAGTCTAAATAATAAAAAAATTTCACATATTTTACAAATCTAAAGCTGAAATTATTTTCACTCAAAATCATGACTTCTGAGCAATAGATATAGACTGGCTGGCTACTTCATTAGTAAGCTAGGGGTCACCACATTAATTAAATGAATATTCAAAGCTAGAATACTAAATTTATATGCTGACCCTAAAGGTACATTATATTGCATTATATGTAAACTAATAATGCAGAAAAGTCTGTAATATTATTACATATATGCTCAATGTCCAATTGAATTAATTTTATCTGTCTTTCTTATCTAAATTCCAAACCCACTATTGTAGGCAGTAACTTGAACACTTATGGAACATAACAGATGATGCACATCTAATATTTAGATTTGATGGTTCTATCTTTGATTGGATTAATACATTTCCTGAATAACGAATCTTTAATCCTACTAATTGTATTTACACATCTGATAATAAATTTGTTTTCTACCCACTGTCGCATAAGAGTTCATCCAGGACAGATTATTTCTTAAATTCTAACAAACTATTTAAAAGATACCTGAAATCAACTGGACATATAAGTGAATTTAAAAACACTTTTATCTGCTCTTTTTCATATAGTACTGTATTTAATTTATTTGTGTTTTTCACTGAATATTAACTCAACTGAAGTTGTGGCTGTCTCTCTACAGACTACTTGTTAGAATTTCTGTGCAGCCATTAATAGCAGTTGGGGGTAGTTACACCTCATCACTGATATTCTGTCCTGCCTTATATAAGTGGTACATTTTGAGTTATCTCTGTTTAAAATCTGAGCTTTGGCCAGCTAACATCTACCTGAAATCAACTGGATGTATAAATGAATTTAAGCACACTTTTATCTGCTCTTTTTCATATAGTAATGTATTTAATTTATTTATTTGTGTTTTTCACTGATTATTAACTCAACTGAAGTTGTGGCTGTCTATCTACAGAGTACTTGTTAGAATTTCTGTTTAGCCATTGATAGCAGTGGGGGTAGTTTCACCTCATCACTGATATTCTGTCCTGCCTTATATACGTGGTACATTTTGAGTTATCTCTGATTAAAATCTGAGCATTGGCCAGCTAACGTCTACCTGAAATCAGCTGGATGTATAAGTGAATTTAAGTACACTTTTATCTGCTCTTTTTCATATAGTACTGTATTTAATTTATTTATTTGTGGTGCTGCGGTAGCGTTGTCGCCTCACAGCAAGACATTGTCCCATTCGATTCTCAGCTAGAGCGTCTTCTGTGTGGAGGCATGCATGAATGGGCATGCCTTCGTTGAAGGTTGTGCATCAGGGCTGGTAACTCGGCACGTAAAAATCCACTACCAAACATTAGCAGACCGGAGTTCTGCTGTGGCAACCCCTGACTGGGATAAGCCGAAGGACACAACAACAACATTTGTGTTTTTCACTGAATATTAACTCAACTAAAGTTGTGGCTGTCTCTCTACAGAGTACTTGTTAGAATGTCTGTGTAGCCATTGATAGCAGTGGGGGGTAGTTTCACCTCATCACTGATATTCTGTCCTGCCTTATATAAGTGGTACATTTTGAGTTATCTCTGCTTAAAATCTGAGCTTTGGCCAGCTAACATCTACCTGAAATCAACTGGATGTATAAGTGAATTTAAGTACACTTTTATCTGCTCTTTTTCATAAAGTACTGTATTTAATTTATTTATTTGTGTTTTTCACTGAATATTAACTCAACTAAAGTTGTGGCTGTCTCTCTACAGAGTACTTGTTAGAGTTTCTGTGTAGCCATTGATATCAGTGGGGGGTAGTTTCACCTCATCACTGAGATTCTGTCCTGCCTTGTATAAGTGGTACATTTTGAGTTATCTCTGCTTATAATCTAAGCTTTGGCCGGCTAACATCTACCTGAAATCAACTGGACATATAAGTGAATTTAAGTACACTTTTATCTACTATTTTTCATATAGTACTGTATTTAATTTATTTATTTGTGTTTTTCACTGATTATTAACTCAACTGAAGTTGTGGCTGTCTCTCTACAGAGTATTTGTTAGAATTTCTGTGTAGCCATTGATAGCAGTGGGGGATAGTTTCACCTCATCACTGATATTCTGTCCTACCTTATATAAGTGGCACATTTTGAGTTATCTCTGCTTAAAATCTGAGCTTTGGCTGGCTAACATCTACCTGAAATCAACTGGATGTATAAGTGAATTTAAGTACACTTTTAGCTGCTCTTTTTATATAGTACTGTATTTAATTTATTTATTTGTGTTTTTTTACTGATTATTAACTCAACTGAAGTTGTGGCTGTCTCTCTACAGAGTACTTGTTAGAATTTCTGTGTAGCCATTGATAGCAGTGGGGGTAGTTTCACCTCATCACTGATATTCTGTCCTGCCTTATATAAGTAGTACATTTTGAGTTATCTCTGCTTAATATCTGAGCTTTGGCCAGCTAACATCTACTTGAAATCAACTAGACGTATAAGTGAATTTAAGTACACTTTTAGCTGCTCTTTTTATATAGTACTGTATTTAATTTATTTATTTGTGTTTTTTTACTGATTATTAACTCAACTGAAGTTGTGGCTGTCTCTCTACAGAGTACTTGTTAGAATTTCTGTGTAGCCATTGATAGCAGTGGGGGTAGTTTCACCTCATCACTGATATTCTGTCCTGCCTTATATAAGTAGTACATTTTGAGTTATCTCTGCTTAATATCTGAGCTTTGGCCAGCTAACATCTACTTGAAATCAACTGGACGTATAAGTGAATTTAAGTACACTTTTATCTGCTCTTTTTCATATAGTACTGTATTTAATTTATTTATTTGTGGTTTTCACTGAATATTAACTCAACTGAAGTTGTGGCTGTCTCACTACAGTTAGTTACCCATCCACCCTCCCTGTTCTTGTTTTGGTGTTAATGTTGGTGGCTTTGAAACTGCCTGCCCCTCTTGTAGATTTGTATTTGGATACTCCTTCTGGGCCCATCTCATTTGCTCACTCAACTGAGTGCAATGAGATCATATTTTGATTTCAGGCACTCCTACTGTGTACAAAGAGAGCATTTGGGAATGACAACCCCTGTAGACTCTTAATTCTGCTCTGTTCCCTCCCTCAAAATAAATAAATAAATAAATTATATATATATATATATATATATATATATATATATATATATATATATATATATTATTCAGCTGCTCTTACTGTAACTGTCTTAGTTGCTCTTCTGCGTGCTGTTATCTGTTCAGTCGCTCTTACTCTGCACTTATTACTGCTTGTTAGCATTCTAATTTACTGCCTTCTTCACTTGTTTTTAAGTAATTTGTTAATTTAATTGCATTTAATTGAACTGTATTTGCCGTAGTGTTGCTACATACATGGGAGTGCTGGCCTGCACTGCAATTTGAATTGTATTTACTGTTGTTTTAGCTGCTTTTCTGTAAAAAAAATCTAAGCTTATTTCCTGCCTTTCCTGTAACTAGTCAAGTCCAAACACAGACTTGCTGTATCCAGGACTGTTGGTAAGCTTCTGAGCTCCCCAAGCCTTTCTGTGTTGGAGAGAAGCCTTCTAGCTTATCAGTGGGAGTGGTAAGTACTAGGTAGCCTATCTACCATGTGAATAGTGGGCTTTGACCCTGAAATTGTAGTTCATTGGTCATTTGGGCAGTTTTTCCATCTCCTTCTACTTTCTGGTTAAAAGCCCATTTTGCGTTTGGTCCCCACCTGTCCTATAACTAATGTAGTCCAGGTATAGATTTGCTGTATCCAGGACTGCTGGTAAGCTTCTGAGGCCCCCAAGCCCTTCTGTGTTGCAGAGAAGCCTTCTAGCTTATCAGTGGGAGTGGTAAGCACTAGGTAACCTATCTACCACAGAAGGAGTGGTTTCTGGAGCAGAAAGTATAGTTTATTGGTCATTTGGGAAGCTCTTCCATCTCTTTCTACCTTTTGATTTAAAAGTCTGTGTTTGCACTTGTTTCCTGCCTTTCCTGTCACTAGCCTAGTCCAAGTACATATTTGCTGTATCCAGGACTCTTTGTAAGCTTCTGAGCCCCCAAGCCTTTCCGTGTTGGAGGGAAGCCTTCTAGCTTATCTACCACAAGAGGAATGGTCCCTGGCCCAGAAATTGTAGCTATTTGAGCAGTTTTTTTCCATCTCTTTCAACTTTCTGGTTTGAAAGCTGCACTTGCACCTGTTTTCTGCCTTTCCTATAACTAGCCTAGTCCGGTTACAGAGTTGCTGTATCCAGGACTATTAGTAAACTTCTGAGCCCCCCCCCCAAGCCTTTCTGTGTTGGAGGGAAGCCTTCTAGCTTATCAGAGGGAGTGGTAAGCACTAGGTAGCCTATCCTCCATGGGAAGATTGAGTTTTGGCCCAGAAATTGTAGTTTATTTGGCCGTTTGGGCAGTTTTCCATCTCGTTCAACTTGTTGGCTTAAAAGCTTGCATTTGTACTTGTTCCCACCCTTTCCTGTAACTAGTCTAGTCCAGGTACAGATTTGCTGTATCCAGGACTCTTTGTAAGCTTCTGAGCCCCCCACACCTTTCTGTGTTGGAGGGAAGCTTTCTAGCTTATCAGTGGGAGTGGTAAGCATTAGGTAGCCTATCTACCACAAGAGAAGTGGTTCCTGGCCCAGAAATTGTAGCTATTGGCTGTTTGGGCAGTTTTTTCCATCTCTTTCAACATTCTCGTTTAAAAGCTGCACTTGTTCTAGTTTCCCACCTTTCCTGTAACTAGCCTAGTCCAGATACAGAGTTGCTGTATCCAGGACTGTTGGTAAGCTTCTGAGCCCCACAAGCCTTTCTGTGTTAGAGGAAAGCCTTCTAGCTTATCAGTGGGAGTGGTAAGCAATAGGTAGCCTGTCTACCATGAGAGGAGAAGTCCTTGGCCCAGAAAGTGTAGTTTATTGACCATTTGGACAGTTTGTCCATCTCTTTCAATTTTCTGGTTTAAAAGACCACATCTGTGCTTGTTTCCCATCTTTCCTGTAACTAACCTACTGGGTAGCACTAGAAAGCCTTCAACTAATACAAGCCTTCTAGCTTAGAAGAGAGACTTTTAGTGATTAAGTATCAGTTTTCTGTACTTTCTTGCTGTACTTAACTGCTTTCCACCTAAATGCAGATTTTCCAGCATTTATTGTGATTTAAAAGCTTGTTTTTTTTTCACATATTGTACTTATTTGACTGCCTGCACTTTTAAAAAGTTGTTTTTGTTTAAATAATTTGTTTAACTGTTGTAGGCTACACACTAAAGTGTGATAGCCTTTTCTGATCATTTGTAGTCGTTTAAAGCTCTTTTAAGTGTATTTTTTACTGTTTTTGCCTTATCTTTTCAAAAAAAAAAAAAAAAAAACTTCCTTGTTTCCCACCTTTCTAAGCTAGTATAGTCCAGTTTTCAGGCTAGTGCTGAATTCAGGGCTGTGATACTAGTTTCTGAGTTGCCCATACCTTACTTGGATTGAAGGAAGTTTCTCGGTTCACCTGTGAGAGAGGGGAGCTTTGAGCAACCTATCTGTCCCTGGAGGAGTGGTTCCAGCCCAGAAGTTAGTAGTTTATTGGCCATTTTGGGCTAATTTCTATCTCTCTCATTTCCCTACTATCAAAACCGCATTTGCACAGTTTTGCACATTGGGCAGTGCCGGTTAGCTATGGTTAAATTATTCCCGGCTCCACTAAGTCTCCTCTTCAGTTTTCCCTTGAAACTAGTTTAACTCTCAACCTAAGCACTCAAAAAGCATCCTACAGCCCAGCACTTGCTCAGACCTAATAGCAAGCACTAATATATCCTGACACTGATTGCCTAGCAGGGCAAGGCTCTTTATTCACCCCTCACCAACCAAGCAACTAAGCAGCTCACCCTGCTATTCAGGCATGACCAAAGGGCAATTTCAGGTGTACTCTCCAGTCCAGATGGTAAATCTGGGTATCCTGAGGCAATGTTACAACTGCCTCATGTACACAGACAACCCTCACTTCCTACCAGAAAACACTAACATATGCGAGGGATGCAATTATACAGCCAAACTGGAAGCTAAGCTGTCTCCACCCAAGACTGGAACAGACAGTCAAGAGGAGAAGGTTAACACTTGCACCACACCTCCAGCCACACACACACCTACTGAAAGAGCACTGGCAAAAAATACACATAAATACACAATCTCATACTTGGAGGCTCTAAATAAAAACCTGCAAAAGCATGAGACCTCCAAAGCAAACACCCAAACAACCTGCACCTCCCGTCACAAACCAAACAACACATAAAACACAAAATCAGTGCTCCACACAATCACAGCCCTTAAGGCAAAAATAACATACCTAACACATTAGTAATAGGTGACTCTATAGTCAGGCACACTGACGTCCCACTCACTAGGCTGGATAAGCAGAAGGTTACTGTTAGCTGCCTGTCGGGAGCCAGAATCCGCCACATAACACAAGCACTCCAGAAGAAGTACAAATATGACTCTGCCACTGTTCATGTTGGTGTGAATGACCTGAGACGTACCTCCCTGGACTACACGACAAACCGCTTTGTTTCACAAGAGACGGCTTGCACCTGTCACCCCTAGGCTTTCGAATACTGCCCCCATAGAGCCTTTTTTAGGCAAGGCTCAAAATTCAAACCCACCTCCGTAGATAGTGCAGTTAACAAAAAAATGAGGGTTATGCTACTCAATGCCAGGAGTTTAAATCTCAAAATGCATGCACTCGAAGCACTCCTCAGTATGGAGAATGTCGACATCCGTGCAGTAACTGAAACCTGGTTCAAGGCTCCAAAGAGCACCTCAGCACTACCAGGCTACAACCCATACCACACGTTTCGACCACAGAACATGGACCGAAACACAAAAGGAGGGGGTGTATCCATATTCATCAAGTATACCTGCACCTCCAGATTAGTGGCACAGCATGATACCTCTGAGATCATCCATATGCAACTAACATCAGGCAAATCTGCAATGCAAATTTTGGCCTGCTACAGATCACCCTCCATGACCCAGGAACACCATTCCACCTTTCTGGAGACACTAGAAAACATGAAGGTCCTACTGAACACCCTGATATTGTGCAATTTCAATTACCCTACCATTCATTGGGAAAACTACTCCAGTACATACTCCCAGGCCCAGTGCTTCCTGGAATTCATCAACTCAAATGCCCTGGATCAGCTGGTAAACTCCCCTACCAGAGGTGAAAACATATTTGACCTGGTCATCACCAACATGGGAGACAGGTGTTCCACAACGGAGGTCAACCCATCACTGGTTAGATCAGACCATAAACTAATCACTCTGGATGTCCACACCCCACCACCACCCCCAACTAAGGAAACTACAGTAAAAACTTTTCTAAAGCAAACTTCACCTTACTTAAGACAGAGGTGGTAAGGTTCACAGCCCCCACGCTAAAGGATAATGCTGCCCAAGATGTAGAAACCTTTACAAATGCACTCTATGAGTACCTACAAGGATACATGGATTGTGCCATCCCTAGCAAAACCAAGACTCACTCCTCTAAGAGAAGAAAACCAGTTTGGTGGACCCCTGCCATAAACAGGCTATACAAAAGAAGGAGGAAACTAGTTCAGAAAAAAAGCAAATCCCAAGAAGGAAAGACATCCCTGATCAGTATCAGTAAGAAACTAGGGTCCCTCATGAAATCATCCAAGGTAAACTTCGAAAGAAAAATAGCCAAGGATTCAAAAGATAACCACAAAGCCTTCTTTAGCTATGTTAAGAATCTAAGTGGCAACTCGCAGATATACACTGAACTAGTGCAAAATAGCACAAAATATACTGAACCTATTGATATTGCCAACATCCTGGCAGATAGATTCAGTGCAAACTTCAGCCCCCTCTCACCCCCAAAAGGGCCCACAGCAATACCAGAAAAGTGTAGAGTCCCAAAAATTACAGACACACAGATGTAAACAGCCCTTTCAAAAGCCAAAAACACAGCATCAATGGGACCAGATGGTGTCCCATGTTGCATATTGTATGAACTACAGAACGAACTAACCCCCACCTAAACACACTGTTCAACCTCTGCCTCTCCACAGGCTATGTGCCCATAGAATGGTGCACAGCAATGGTTATTTCTCTCCACAAAGGAGTGGCCACAACTGACCCAGGTAACTATCACCCCATAAGCCTGACTAGCCTGGTCTGCAAGGCTATGGAGTGCATCATCATGGAACTCATTAACAAAGACATTGGGAACCTCCAAACACTTGACCCGACCAGTTCAGCTTTGTTAAGGGCAGATCATGCCTACTAACCCTTGTTTGACTTCTTCGAGACAGTCACCAAGGCCATAGATGAAGGAAAGGTGGTTCACACAGCCTACCTTGACTTCGCCAAGGCTTTTGACACCATTCCCCACTTGGGTATTACAGAAAACCTCACCAGCCTGAACATAAACCCCTATGTCATGAGATGGGTTGCCAGCTAGCTTACAGACAGAACTCAGACAGTAAGAATAGCGGGCTCCAGGTCCGACTCTAAACCAGTCACAAGTGGTGTCCCGCAAGGCTCGGTCCTGGGACCCCTACTGTTCGGCATATACTTCTCAGATGTACAGGCAAACACAGGAGGACTATGGCTAACCAAGTTCACCGATGACTGCAAACTGGAAGCCATAATTGACTCTCCGGCTGACACGGACATCCTCCAAAAGGGCCTTACTGAGACAGACACCTGGTGTCAAAGTTATGGCTTCAAGCTAAATGCCAAAAAATGCATAGTCATCCCGTTTGGGAAAAACAAAACACCCATGAATTACCACATAGGTGGCAGCCCCCTTTTCATAGAGAATAATTAAAAAAACTCTTAACAAAGCCATTTAATGCCTTGGAAATCAAAAATACTTTATTTAATTTAAATAGTAAAATAATCCGTAGCTAATGAATATTTATCAGCTCTAATTACTGCCATTGGGATTAGGCAAGGATGATGGTTGCCACCATAGCTATTCTATACACACACACACACACACACACACATATATAATATATATATATATATATATATATATATATATATGTGTGTGTGTGTGTGTGTGTGTGTGTGCGTGTGTGTGTGTGTGTGTGTGTGCATGTGTGTGCGTGTGTGTGTGTGTGTGTATACACAATACTTGCCACTTGCTTCCCTTGTGGGAGTTGTGCTTTTACACTTACATTTTCAAGGCAAAATCATTGCTGTCTTAAAATGCACATATTTTTTTTTTTTTTTTTGACATCAGGGAATTTATTACTTGTAAAACAGAATGGATGATTTATATTGTGGTCGCAATTTGTTGTGCATTATGTTTAAACTATTTGAAATACACTAGGGACTGCAGTGCATTAGAACTCCATAAGAGACAACATCCAAGAGCACAGTTCAATTTTATTGGTATTTACAAAGCTGTTTTTTTGATCTCTAAACACATCTGAGAAATTCCATTTGCTCCATGCATAAAAGGATGGATATTTAATCTAGGGGCTATTTATGGTGCATATTTGAATGAAAGTATGTAAAACATTGTCTGGTGTTTCGCACTAGACCACTAGATATCACAATAATACCATATAATTATTTATTTTGTTTTAGGATATTGTGTCCATATCATTATATAACTTGAATTATACCAATATTTGGTTATTATTTTAATTAAACAAAACCATTTTGCCATTATGATAGAGCATTTGTATTTCATTTTAAAATACATATTTTTTAAGTGTTTCTTTCTGGGATGCATTATGAACATCAAATTTGTTGTGTTATTCACACCTCATTGTATGGGTGATTGTTCTAATTATGTCAGCACTGAAAAAGCTCCATTTATCAGAGGGAAACATGGTTTTCTGTTTTCGGTGGGGGCCATAATATTAAACTAGTTCATCTTACATGAGAGTTTAGTGCTGTGTGTTTTTGTTGTTTGCATTTATAAATGAACACCATCTTTCTCATGCAGTTCCATGCTTGGCAGTTGCTAGGATACACACACACACACACACACACACA
The DNA here is from genome assembly GCF_019279795.1 of Protopterus annectens. Classification (NCBI taxonomy): domain Eukaryota; kingdom Metazoa; phylum Chordata; order Ceratodontiformes; family Protopteridae; genus Protopterus; species Protopterus annectens. The sequence goes on along the minus strand of NC_056735.1, from coordinate 878,815,814 downwards.
CACACACACACACACACACACACACACACACACACACACACACACACACACACACACAGAGAGAGAGAGAGAGAGAGAGATAAACCTTGTTTTTTATATATAATGCAACACATATCCTGCAATTTCTCCAAGTGCATAGATTTTAAGATCCCATTAACCAACTTTGTTGATTATGTTAATATATTTAACATTCCTACAATCAAACATAACAAAAATTGTAAAAATAGCTCAGTCTTTTTCCAAAGTACTCAGTTATAAATTAAATATACTGAATTCAGTTATTTTTCCAGTAAATGATGACTATCTCTTTTAAGACAAAAGAGAACTACAAGGAATAAAATAAATACTAAAATAATTTTCTTAGCTATACATTTCATCAGAATTACTTACTAAATTATCATAATAATAATAATATTAAAGAATTGGGCATTCATGAAAGTCAGTCTAAATAAGTGGGCTAATGTGGACTTCTCTTTCTTATCAAATATGACAATAATCAAGATGAATATGTTTCTCAAAAGAAAACTATACATTCTTCTGTTGTCAAATTTGTTACATCTCCTAAGTCAATAAAACTCTTTTATGATAAATAAATGGCAATTATACAACGACCCCCACATTAATATTCCAAAACGTGCACGCTGATTGGTCAGTGTGCACGTTGTAAATCAGACTTATGCTAATGGAAAAAGGTCCGGTCGCCCGGACTTTTTTCCATTAGTGTAAGTCTTTTTTTTTTTTTATAGCAATGGAGAACACAAGAGCTCCGTTGCTTTTTAGAAACTGTCTCGCTATGTTAAATGGGTTTAACATAGAGACACACTTAAAAAATAACGGATATCTTCCTTTCTCCGTTGCTTTTTAGAAACTGTCTCGCTATGTTAAATGGGTTTAACATAGAGAGACAGATTTAAAAAAAGCAACAGAGATTCTCTGCTGTTTTTTTTAAAGCTGTCTCGCTATGTTAAACTCCTTTAACATAGCAAGACACTTTGAAAAAAGCAATGGAGATCTTGCTTTCTCCATTGCTTCCACCCACAGCTCTGATGTACTGCGTAAGCGTACGCTTGCGCAGTACATCAGAACTGCCGCAGAATATCAAACAGCTGCAGAAGGGCAGCACGGAGGCATTATACAATGCCATTATTTAAGAAAAGTAAGTATCTTTTTCTTAAATAATGTCATTGTATAATAGCAATAATCCACTTCTGGGTGTGGGTAATGCTGGATTTATCCATGATTGTCTTTGTTTGGCCACTCGGGCTTCACCCTTGTGACCAAACCACACCAACCATGGGTAAATCCAGCATTATCCACACCCAGGCATGGGTTATTGCTAAATTAATCAACATGGAGGTGTCACTTTGCCAGATATTCAAACATATTATGTAATCATAAAATCAAGAAGACTGCTTAAGACTCTTATGGATGGATATTTGGTTTACCTTCTTAACACATACAGATATAGCCCTTTGTCCACTACGTTCTCAAAAATGATAATATTAAAACACTAAGAATTAACAATTTATTCAGAATACGATTTTCCTTTACCAGAAATAAATGAAACAAACCATCATTGATATCATGTATACTTTTTTCAGCTTATTGGCCAAATTAAAATATCCTGCTGGCTGGTAAAATCATTGACTTGTCATATTTTCTGTTACTTCAAAACAAAATGGTGTGGAGTTTTTCTAATAACTCTAAAACAAAAAGTGACTTAAGATTAAATATGACACAACTAAAAGGTTATCTACACATGATAAATATAATATGGAAATATTTAAAGATGGAATTCAAAACTACTGACTCTACGGTAAGATTATTTCATCATTTATCATTGGCGTTAATTTCTAAAAAAGCTATTTCAAGCTCCTCTAACCTAAAAAATATTGACATACTAGGACCTACTACTTATGTCAATATGATCAGCATATGATGCTATCATAAATAATTCTGTAATTCGGTGATACATTTTTAACTTTTATTCCTTTTAAGAAATTAATCTATAGTCAACTCATGATTATATACAATACATATCTTACACTATTGGAAACAGCTGTATATTTCCCTAACCTATCAGCATATTACAAAATCTAAAATTCTGAAAATGCTGACATTTTAGATAGTTTATGTGAATGTTCAAAGACAAAAGAAATTTGGGCATGACTACAACAAAAGAGAGAGAGAGAGAGAGAGAGAGAGAGGTATGTTTGATCACAACATTAATTGAAACCCCACACTTTTACACATTATTTCAAGAAATAAAAAAAACAGGCAATTTAAGAATATCAAATATCTGAAAAATGTTTATGTTAATAAAACAGTACATCAGTAAAAACTGGATGGTTTTGAAATCATTGCCACATGATGGCTTTATTTATAGAGCAATATGTGAAAGCTTGCAAGTTAATACCCACTCCAAAAAAAATTTCAAAGGTCTTAAATAATGTTTGATGAAAATATTTCAGATTATTGCATGAGAACATCAAACTCACTATTTCATATTCTTTTCAATTCACCTTCCCTTATACATTATATAAAGGATGTGATTTCTAAAAAAAGCACAAAAACACTAAGAAGATAGTGTGCTCTTATTGATGCCAGGACATAGGAAATATGTGATCATAATTAATTTAGCTAAAATATGGGTGCACTGGGACATTAGAAATATAGTCTTATATTTATAGAGAAACTTTATGCAGCTTTTTGTATGGATTGTATCTAGTTGCTGTGTTTGATACCATTTATATTTGTTCCTTACATATAGGTTATTACATGCCTATTACAATATGTTTTTAAATATCTTGATATTCAAAACTATTTCGGTTAAAAATAGTTGGAGAAAAGAATAACTGCAGCAGGATTTATAAATGAATACAGGAGATGTCTTCCAAAGGTGAATGCTGGTCCTTGGCCAGATTTATCAGGAATCATATGCCCTTCGTTAAGGGGCAATGTTTATGGACCACACTATTTAGAGGGCAAAGGAGCATGTCAGTATGACAGCACAGAGTGACTGCTTTTGTTTTCATGGATTGAGATACAAACTGCTTGCAGAACTAGGTGTGAGTGGATTGCCTGTTTCAAAATGTTAATTGTGAGCATGAACTGATGGTAAGAGCAAGTCCACCCTGCTTGTTAATGTAGGACATCACTACAGTACTACTTGTTGCTTTCAGCAAAGGCTCTGGCCATGGTGTAGAGGAACAGAGGCCCTTACCATCACCCAGGTGACCTGGGTTTGATTAGTCTCTTGAGTGTCTGAGTTGCTGGCAGGGGGCATGAGTGGTCCAATCCTAGTGCTGGTGAGTGATGTGTGTATGGGCATACAAAGTGATAAGAGCTACCTGACAGAGGCTAGGAAAACAATCAGAAAGTGCTTCAACCAATATGTGGGGTGGCTTGCTAACATCAGCTCAATGTAGATGTGTGGAGTGGTTTGGCATGGTCCATCCATAACATGACCCCATGAAGGTTGTCCAGGTTCATGTTGGGGACTAACTAAGTTAGATCATAAGTTAATACCCTCTCCCCAGTCAAGAGATAAACAGCGTGTCCCTCCTTGATGCCCTTAGGCTTCACACCAGCCTCAGCACAAAACACAGGTAATAGTTCAGGGATAGGCTGGAATGGCCAGTAGACCTGGCAATGGATGTGGGGCACTGGGATGGCTGTCAAGATTAAGACAGGGAAGAAAAAGAAGACCAAAAAAAAATTCCCTGGCTAGAGGACTGCCTGCAAGGACCTCAGTGCCAGAAGGATTGTTATCTCCTTTATATTATGTGATTTCTTTCTGTAATGTAAACCAAACCTCTTTTTACTCCAGCTCTTGCAGTATGTAGAATATTTAATACAAAATATAAAAAAAGCTAAAAAATGTGCAATTTGCCTAATGAGTTTAAACAATAATAATAAGATACTGCAAGAAATCCTAATCAAGATATCCAGTCAAACTCCCAAAGCGTATCCCTTTGTGACAAACCAATAATTGAGGATAAAAGCTAAAATTAAAAATGTAACCTCTAAGTACTAACATCTTAAGACTAATTCACTATATATATATATATATATATATATATATATATATATATATATATATAAAACCCTCGGTCTCCAAACAATCTAGTTAAAAGATAATATATAATGCTGTAGAAATGTTTTCACCTGTTAAGAATGCAGTGAAAAAAAGAAAGAATAGAACAGATATTGACAAGCATTAAGGGAATAAACTTCAATTAAAAAAGGCTGACATAACAGCAACAATGCTTAACAGTCTTAACATCTACCAGTCGCTTCTACAAAGTTCTAAAATATCATTCAACATAGATCAAATACTGAAACCTTCCAAACCACAAGGAAGAAGCCAAATTCAGCTAGATATCTGATAAAAGTATGATGAAGATAGATGCATCACAGGAAGCCTGCTATCTACATTGTCCTTAACACACTTTATTAGGAGTACCCAGAAAGATTAAATTAAACAGCCAATGAGCAAAATAACAAAATCTGTTATAGTCATACAAAGCTGCTTTTCTACAATAGACTGTTCAGGCATAAAGTAAAAACATTCTAAAAAATACCATTATTTGGAAATGCTTCTAAACCATAAAAATAGCTCAGAAGATCTAAGCATATTACATTTGGTAGAGAAACTTTGAATGAACATAACCAAGAAACAAAATATCACTAAGAGCTAATCAGTAACAATAGTGCCATAGGATAGAGTATTATTTTGACTGCTTCTTCAACAGAATACTTCATCCATTAACATAAAAAAGTACTGTCAACTAACACATTTGAAAGTTGATGTTCAGATTTAATAATAACTGCAAGTAACGAAACAGGAATTTTCATTTATTTTTAGTGTGCAACAGGTAAGTCTTTGGAAACTCTTACTTTGTGTACTTGCCCATAGCATTCATATGTCTTATTCAATGCTCTGATAGCTTGCACAAGATCATGGAAATAAAATAGAAACATATAGTAGTAACTTAGGTGTCTGGATCTGAGAATAGCCAAGTCTCAATCTACAAGGTGAATCTTGATTTTTTTTTGTTTGGCAGAAGAATCCTTCAAAATACTACCAAAAATGCTATGGTCAGAGAAGAGGAATAGTTATGACTTATGCTCATCAAATGCTACCAAACTGATTGTATACTTCCAAGTCAATAATTTTCTCATATAGTTGAAATTACCTCTTGTCCTGAGAATCATCTAATTTTTTTAAGTATTTGAAGGTTACATCCAGTACAAGAAACTTAACTGTTAGCTTCAGAAATCATTGTAGTAAAATCAGGAATATCTAACTTAAGTAAGATGTCTCATTAAAGAACTTGTTAGGAAATATCTAGGTCTGTGCAAAATTATTTAATAAATTCTTCAGTATAAAAAAATCTTCTGGTTTAAAGGTGCTTCTGGTTTAGTTTTGAGTGACTTAAGCATTTGTCTTATTTCACAGAATCAGCATAATGAAGTTTGGAAATTTTGGGTGAGTGTCCCTTTCAGGAGTTTAATGGAGGCATTGAAGTATATTTTTGGACTGAACCTCCATTTCATCTTTGTCACCTGTCAAAACAAATGTTTCAAGAATCAAAGATTCTACACATGGCACAACTTAGCTGACTATAAAGGAGTGACTGTAATAAGTAGCATAAATTACGTTCGAACTTTCTTGCATTTAGAATAAAACATAAATCAACAAAGAAGAGTGACAGAAAGAAAATTATGGGATGTGTTGTAGACTGCTGTGTTTTAATAGACTGTCAGGACAGCTGCTGAGATTCATTTAAATCTCAGTTAACCATCGTGAAAAGCTCCCTGAAAAAATAACACAATAAGGAGCCTGTTTAATTGATCACAGTCGAAAACTGATTACTTGTATGGTGATCTTCTTGCATCTAATACCATATGAAATTCTTCACATGATACAATCTTCATGCTGATTTAAATGACTTTTTGAGATTAGAACCTTTAATCAGGAACCTCAGACATAAGACACATTCAAGGCAAATGGGGCATCACAGAGACGGTTCAAAAGATTGTCAGTGCTAGCCAGACAGAATAGCATAATATAATCTGATAAGCAACAAAAGAGGAAGGGGTATCGATGGCTGTCAACCAGGGGCGGCTCATGCTATCAGACTGTGGGACTGCAGCCCTCCCAGGAAAAAGAAGAAAGTGTAGTTGACTCTGTTGACATTTAATACATTTCATTTAATTTGCCAAAAAATTGCCATAAAAAAATATTTCCATTATTTCGTGTTTTCTCAGTCCGGGAACTCAAACTGCACATGCTCGTCGAGTTCCTTTTTTTTTTTAACAACCTAATAGCAGCATCTAATATCTGACTGCTGTAAAAGGCAGTCCAGATAAAAGAAAAAGCATCAGTGTGATGCCCAGAAGACTAAGCGGGTTTAACCGCACCGTAAATTAGAAGAGGGTTCAGACTGCCATGTCCGCAGGCACGTACATGACATGGATGGCTGGATTGCTACTGATTGGTTCTCGCTCTCTTCTCAAAAAAGAGAACGAGAAACAATCAGTAGTAGCCTGAAGCACAGTACCGCTACTACGGACTATTCATTGGTGAAAAACACTTAGTTGAAGACAAGTTCCTTATCTTTCTTCCGTTTGTTTTTATTTTGTTTGGGTGAAGTTTCTGTTTGTTTTTTTTTTTACTTTTATTTAAGTTCCTTATCTGTTTTTTTTGGCTTGCCCTTTGCCTTGCTGGCTTGTGCTTACGAGCAGCTGCAGACTAGTGCAGAGACTGCAGTCATCGAATCAGTCACAGAGAAGAAGAAAAAAGACGGACAGTCACATGTCTCAGTTCTCCCAGAAAGGTAGGTTTGTCTCTCTGCTTTCTAACCACAGCAGCAAAATATAATGTATGAATAAACTAGCACATGAATACATACATGCATAACAAAAGGAAAGCTAGTGAAAAGTGAGGATGGAATTAACACAAATTAAAATACAGCACTGGGTTTTGCCATGACAGATTTGTGTCATGGATCTGTACACATAGTTTAGGGAGCAATAGCCATGAATAAATAATACTGATACCCTAATAACATTGTAAAAGCCTGTGGTGCAGGTTCTGGCTGACACAACTGGTAAGAAACGTACAGCAAGGAATCTTTTGTGTAATGCTACATAAGCACAACATGCACATCTCCAGACTTTTAGAATACAATTATATACTTATTTCTAAGGCATTGCCTTACCGTCCTCCTTATAATGTGAAGCAAATGTTTGTGATAAGGGTACTCCTCTGTCTAGCCACTCCCCTCTCAAGAAGTTGTCATAAAGTCCTTATGTGTTGCAGTGTCCCTTACTTCAAGCTGATAAAAAGCAGCTGACATACTCATGCCTGGAGTTGTCTTCCTGCCACTTTCTGATTTGTAATATATTTAACAGTGCTTGAACTTTAGATGCAATTCCCCCACCTTCTAGCCTGTAATATACGCTTTTTGTGAATTGGCTTGTCCTACATCCCAGCCCATAATCATTGTGCTTATGTGTAAGGTGCATTCCCCTCTGATCTGCTATTCTTTTTAAAATCTAATGTTTGTGTTTAGAGTTACTCTCTCATGCCCTCATTCAAAAATTAATTTACATTAAAGTTCTTATGTCTAGAGTTGAGTCCTTCCTTTTATGTCACCTTTACAAGTTTATGGTGAATCACGCTGAACTCATGACTATGGTTGCCCTTCCCATGTCCAATTTCCCCCAGTTTACTTTTGTGTAAAGTGATCATATCCACTGTTAATTTCTCTTAAATCCCATTCTCAAACTTACCTTGTAAATTGCAGACATTAAAAATAGGTAAAAAGGCCCTTGTTAAGAAGGTACTTCGGGCCAAATATCTTTAATTAGCATACAATCTGAATACTGTATACCTCATAATTCTGTCTACATCAAGTAGGATTCCTCTTACAGTTTGACCCAGAATTATAGGTGTAATTATGTTAAAGCAACAGGACATGGGATACTGTTAATAAGCTCCATCTTTAGTATTCTAAACTACGAAACCCACATTTCCTTAACAAATGCTGCTTTTAACTGACTGCTTGAGTACATGCACACTCAGAACATATTTATTCAGGAGTGTACAGTTACAAATGAGTTATGAACAAGCACAATGCAAAGTAAAATACAGCAAAACTCTTATCTGTAGGGGCTCTTACACCTCCTACTCAGGGGCTTTATTTCTCACTTCTTTTACTTTACTATTTCCTCTCCACAGTTACTGCAGCATAGAGAATATCCATGAGATAAAAAAATGCCTCACACTTTATCTAGGAGGCTGTGATTTTGGAGAGCATAAAATATATTGTTTAAGTACCAATGAATCACAGCTATACAGAAGAAGACACTGTACAGATGCAACTATTCATTCAGGCTGTAAAAATATTGCAGCTATGATTTAATTAATCTCTTTCAGAAACACAAGTTTATTATTACTGTGTTGAGGCTTTGACTATCTGTTGCCACTTTGGGATGCTACATTAAGGTTCATCTGGGGAACTGAGGAAATGTGGAGTAACAAATTTGCATCCTAGCTTCATGTTTTTCTGATTTTTTTTATTCTTATAAAACTATCATGTGTGCATCCGTATGTGGATATGTGTGTCTGGTGTATAATAAAGCATCACTATCAAGCTTTAAATGATTTTAAATGCATACCTTATAGCTGCCTAAAGACAAAGGGCCATTTGTTATATGGTCCTATGCCAGTGAAAGCAGTTTTAAGAAATGCATAATGCATTCTATACCATTGTTTTGTTTGCTTTGCTTTTATAGTGGCAGTGTCAAGGAATAACTCGATTAAATCAAAATAATATGAATTTAAACTTGACTATCTTGAAAAAGAAAAATATCAAATTTAATCTAAGACATTTAAGAACTAAGAAGTAGTCTCTGTTAATGGAAGGCAAATATGGATTATTAATATGTGACCCTCTGTAGTGAAGGATTTATCAGAAGGGTTATGAATTCTTGTTTATACAGTATGACATATGGCTACACTGTAATATCACAATTCTTTAGAAGTAAACAGGGCTTCTAATCATATTTCCATTTTGCTGTATTAATATAATTTCACTGAAAGCAGAATCTAGTTTCTTAAAAAAATCAGTTATGCCAACATCTTGAATCAGTCCAGTCATTATTTGTTACTGAAAATTCCTTCAAAGTACTAATTTTCCCAGGTTATCTTTTTAAGTTGAATATATATTTTTATACTGTTGATTTATACTTCTTATTCAGAAAATGCATGTCATTGCAGTGCCTGTTTCCCTGTGTTTAAGTAGCAATGCTTTAATGACCATCAGGTAAGCTTGTCTCAGGCTATAAGATGCAAGTAAGCTTTAATAAGCATGCTGTTAAAGAATTACCAACATTGAAGGCCTTTTTGTTTTTGCCATGCAGATAATATTTACATAACTAGATAGCGTATAAGCCTTAGGTACTGAAATGCATATGACAGTATTTGTAATAAAGGAAAGGATTACAGTATTTTCAGAAACTCATTACATTTGTTGGAAACTTCAGTCATCTTTGCAGGCTTTACCTGTAAACTAAACAGAATGCCAATCTATCATGTATGGTCCATAACCTGTGCAGTAATTCTTTAAGCAATTTATCTTGAGCTTGTTTCTTGTTTGCTGTTCATTTTTTACTTTGATCATGTTTTCCCCATGAAACAAGTAGATAGTTGTTGTCAGGCAGCAGGTCTTGTTTGGATAAGAAACAATTTTACAAGTGGGGGTATTGCTACTTTCAGCATGTTACTTAGTACTTTAATAAAGCTAAATATAAATTATAATTAGAACTGCAATGCAAGGAGAAGTGGTTTGAGTTGAGTGCTGCTTGTTTTTCTTGTACTTGAGTTTGACTGGCATCCCAATAATGTATTTAAAAAGTATTTTATTTTTTCATGCCTCGCAACCTTTTTGTTTCCATCTAGATATTACGTAAGCTGTCATGTAGCCAGTGCATTGAAATATTTTTTTTCTTCTCCACTTCATTTTGGCTTGATTGGACTTTCATAATGACAGTTTGGCATCCAGGCCAGCGTATTTAATTAGAGTCCGAGTTTTTGTGGTTTTGAGCATAGCTCCACCCCTTCCCATTTGCCCCACCCATTCAGCTGTCTCCTGCGGCCCCTCTTTGATTTGAAGTCACCAGCCGCCACTGCTGTCAACCACTCATATTTCATGCAGTAACAGGACTAAGACATACTAACGCACAATACAAAGATTGTAGTTTCCACAGATATGACAACCATAGCATGAATAGTATGGATCTGTTAAATACCTTGCTGCATGAATATTCATGGAAAATTTTAGAAGTCATAGAGACAAATGAGCTCAGTAAGACTGGATGGCATGACAGTAAATTTTAGAGTGAAGGAAAAATACCCAGAAAGGGGGTTGTAAAGGCCAAATCAAGCAAAACTGAGAGTAAGGAGTCAAGTAACAGGAGCAGGAAGATGAGAAAGAGAATACTACATTAAAATTTGGGAAAACAGCTATAGGATGTAAAGTGGAGGGAGGTTTCTTTATCTCATTTTATGGTGTACAAGAATTAGGCACAATTGTGTTGAGCAAAAGGTAGCCAAGAACAAAAACGTGACAGCAACCTTGTTTTGTATGGAATGGCTTTTAGCTTCACTGCCCCACAGAACCAGGAAATTGGAAGGCTTGGTCCTGTTTTTCTTTTTTCGGCTATTGCATCAAAACCCAGTGTTGTTATTTCCTAATCATACAGAGTACCTATATGAAGAAGGCTGCACAGCGTTGTTACAGGGAGTCACACATTCAGCAAATATGAAGAAATGGGATCTCTTTTGACACTCCCAAACACAGACTTAAAATATGACAGCATGATCCTTGTCAAATTGTAACTGACAGCAGATATGGAGGAAAGCATAGCAGAAAAAATGTAAACAGAAGAACACAGCAGGTTGAAAAAGATGCAGTATATGTTTACCTAGCTAGCTTTAAATTAACAGTATTGTCAGATTTTTTGGGAAATGACTCCCAAGATTTTAATAAGTCTAAACTTAAATATAGAAAACTATGCAACCTCTGGTTTACCTGTGTTATTTGGATCTATTCTCTAAATATACCACATTGCCTGCACTACTTGAAGCATTTTTTTTTTGTTCTTCTCTGAATATACCACATCCCCTGCACTACTTGAAGCTTTTTTTTTTGTCATAAGAGGGGTATTTAGAAAAACATAAACATGTTTTTACATTGCACAGTCATTTCAGTTTTCTCACAGGAACTACAGAATGCTTTTACCAGCAATCCAGATGTGACAGGATCCACCTCTCTGAATAAAGGTCTTGTATTAAAACACATGTTTATTAGGGAAGGGCAGAGAACAAATATCTTTACATGGTCATAGGAAGGAAGGAGAGAGGTTTTCTCTTTAAGAAAAAGAAACTGTAATATGGACTGACAGGCCCTGCTCATAAGCTCCTTTCAGTGTGCCTTCGTCACTCCACTCTGGGGATGGTACACAGAAAGTAATGCATAGTCTGTCTTACAATGGGAATACTCTATCCATCTCTCAATACTAAAACTCTAAATGAAGATGATAGATGATACAGAATTATACATTGTTGGTAAACAGCAATAAATCTGTTTCTAGGTGCTGCTTGTAAGACCACAGGATTTATAGTACCTGCAGTGGCCTTCCTTCCATAACACACACACACACACACACACACACACACACACACACACACACACACACACACACACACACACACACACACACACTCAAGCATAATCTCACCCACACCTTTATCTAACTTAGAGTTTCAAATCCAGCTACCAGGTGTCTTTAGAATGTGAGTGATTGTAAACTTTTGTTATAAATACTAAGTGTTGTTATGACAAATATGATCTGAAGAAATCGAAATAAAGACAAAAGTGCTAAACATTTCATAAGTTCCTGTGTCCCATTAATCTGTGGGTTATGTTTTTGATGGCCTATGCTGTCTTCAAGAAGTTTAGCGTCTGCTTATTCTGGAGAGAATTATTCATTATTTAGATTTTTTTCTTTAAGTCAGCCAGAAGTAGAAATAGCACTGTTTATCTTGTTAACATCTAATTTGTTAATGCTGTCAAAACTGACAATTGGCTGCTGACAAAAAATAAAACCAAAACTACCTTCTGCACCTCTGAACTGTATTATCCTTTCTTCAAACTTGTTTCAGGTCAGGGAAATTGAAACTGCTGACTTCAGCAACCTTAGTAAGCCAACATTATAAACAGCATTTTTCAATTGTATGGACATGATATAATAAGAACCCATAGACTTCATCTTTGTTTAATAGTTATATACCCACTGGGATGTTAGTACAACCTCAATAACCATATCAATGTCTAGAATGCCAGCAAGTCAGAGGGGGTCAAGCCAGTAGCTGATCTAACATGGAATTACAGAGGGCAATATGAAGGAATGCTTTGGTTACTACCTTAACAGGTGTAGGTGCTAATCTACCTAATGCAACACACCCATGTGAACAGATTGCTACACCTGCATATTATTCTGTCACTCTTGTATCACTCGTGCTGTATTTATTGACTTTCTCACATTAATAAGCGTTTAGGAGAAACTTGCAAATATGGTTAAGAGTAGTATTGTGATTTTGTGACTGGGTTCATAACAGAAAAAGGGTTTTGGAAGTCCTTTTGGAATGCCTTCAATGGCCTGTCATTATAACAACAAAATCTGTTTTACAACTAGGCCTAAAGTTAATATGCTCATGGTTGGAAAATAGGCATAATAAGGTACGTCTATATAACTAGTCTGCAATTCCTTATATTTATATTTGAGAGAAGGATATACTGAATGAACACATGTGGAAATATTAACTATCAGAGAGGTGATGAAAATGAAGAGGGGGTGCTACAGGGCAATATCGCATTATCACATTAGATAACAAACTAATAATGCACATTCCCAATGAGGCAATGCAAACTAGAAATAATAATAAAGGTAGTCTAGGTGATAGGATTAGATGCCACTCTTATGTCAGCAAAAGCATAAGTGCTCATAGATTAAGTCAACACAAACCAAGTGTTCGTAGATCACCTAGATGAGTGTCCCTGATTGCTGCTGATTGACATTACACACTAGTACCAGATGTGGCATCATGTAAACTTCCCATTTCAAAAGAGCAGTCTAAATTATATGCAAGAATATCTGAGCCATTGGGCTGAGAGGGCTAGAAGGGCTACATTTATTTATTTATTTATTCATTTATTGCATTTGTTTACCGGGAAAGTCCACTGGGCCTAAAAGAGTCCATTTTCAGTGGAGACCTGGGGATAAAAGCTCCGACAAGAACAAAGATACAGAAAAAAAATAAACAATTGGTACAGAAGCAGAAACAGTGTTACACATAGTGATTACAGTACTATATAAAGAATATATACATAAAAGCAGGAATTTAGTTGGTTTGACTACAGTAATATATACAGAATATATACAGATCAGTCTTCCAGGGTGTGTAGACATATTTATGGAGATCTTTCTAATATGACTATTTCATGACTGACAGAAAAAAAATTTGCTGTGTATGACAGTTTATATTATTTACGTATTTATTAGCTGGATATGTGAACTGTGTGATATTAGGAAATATGTGAAGTAACAGTGGTTATAGCATACTGTTTTAAGGGAGCTTGGTCACATGACTGCCATTACTTCAGTCAGTAGTAACTGCTTTGGTGTTAAGATAGCTCTTTGTGAATGCATCTTCCATTTAGCTTTCCTATACATCTGCAATATGTATTTTAAGCTACATACACAACATAGTGTTATCAGACACTGGGTGGTACAACAGGGTGATCAGAGTTAGCTTATAGTATACATAGTTTAAGTTTTAGTGTTCAAAGACTTTGGATGCTACAGACAGTTGTCAGAATAAATATTAAATGTATAGATTTTTAAATTTAGTAGATTTTTAGAAAACTCTGGATGATGTAACTTGGTATCAGAATAAACTTGTTTTTGACAGACTTTGACACGGAGTCTCCATTTTGTTTGCTCTGAAGTAGATTGCTTGCCTGATCTCCCATGTGTCCAGAAGTGTAGATAGCTAATAAAGCACCCAGTGCTATTGTCTGATCTGGTACGTCTCAAGAAAAAAAAAAAGCTCTACTCCTAACATAAGATAAAATTGCTACAGTTTATACCCTACAAGGAGCGCTTCAGCACTTCTTTTCTACCCACACAAAGCACTATAGTGCTCAGCTTTAACCACAAATGCAAATGTTAGTATGCACCAAACAGTGATTGGGATTGGCTTGACATATCCCCTAACATTTTATGCCCAGAGTGGCCGCCACCTTATCCCACCCTAGCTATGTTACTACATCTATTTGTTGTCAAAGCTATGTAACATTTTTTATAACTCCACAGAAAAACATCCAATCATTTTATCATTAGAGTTGCTCAATTTAAAAAAAATGACTTTATTTTTACTGTTTACAAATAAAAATGTCATTCCTTTTTTATTTAATTCTTTGCAGCACTGGAACTCTGGAGTGTTCTCCGTGCCATTCTCTTCTATCTGTGTCTCAAGATGACTTTTCTACAATCGCCAACATCTTTAAACCTAACTGGACATTTTCTCTAAATACTGGAAGCAGTGGATTCATTCATTTAAGATGTATCTCACTGTGAGTGGACTTGATGACAAACTTTAAGACATTCATTGGGCAACATTCCTTCACATCTCAGGGTAATGAAAATATATAATACTTTTAACCACTAAGAGAAGAAGAGAGGAAAGATTTCTGTCTTAAATGTAAATTTAAAGCAGACGCTGAGCCACAGAAAAATTTACTATATACTAGATATTTACTATTTACTAGAAATCAAGAGGGACTACAATAGTGAATATGTGGCTGACCTTAAACAAATGGGGCAATTATGTGAGTTTGACACATTAAGTGATTCTATGATCTGAGAAAGGCTTGCACGTGGAATCAGAAGTCATGATGTCAGAGGCAGTCTGTTAAAAATCATTCTTTTGTGATCTGCTGATTGCTCTAATGAAAATTATTTTCATATTTTTTTTATTTTACTCTCAAAAAAATTGTTATTTCTCCAAACCTAGCTGAAGTCTGCAGGGACCCATGTCATAACAACTAACATAGTGATGATGTGAGATCATGACTTCAGGCATTTTCTGCTGATGTAGCTTGATGAGAAACAAAATAAATAACAAATAACTAATAGAATAAAATAGGATAAAAATGACAAAATCGGAGAATAGGCATTCAGAAATTCCTAATACTTAAGGAATGCACAAAGCTGTGCTCATTACATATTAATGTTATTTGAGTGGACATTCAATCAATTTAAAATTGTTGCTACAATTAGTAGCCACGAGTGGTTACAATATGGAACAAAAAAAAAAGATGTACCCATTTCCCCTGTTAAGTGGACAAGCATCTTATAAGGGAAAATGGATAGATCAATGTAAAAAAAAAGGCAGTAGCAATTTAAAATGAATAGCTTTATTCATATACTGATCATGGAACCTTTCCAGTCTCATCTTCTCCTTCTGACTGCATGTCACAAGGGAATACTCATCAAGTGATTCACCTACAAAAAGTGACAACATTGGCTCTGACAGCTCTGTTTTTTGGTAATCCTTTTGACATAAAATCATTACTTTATATCAAAATAGGACTAGACTAGCAACTAGCCACTAGTGAACGTTTCAAAATTGTGAAAACTGAATGCAGATATTGCATTCAGTTTTGACAAGGTGCACATAATCTTTAAGGGATGATGCAATACTGAGAAAAGCCATAGATGTGTGGAGTGAGTGAAATACTATACATTCAGGTCAAAGTTATTACAGAAGAGGTAAAAGTATCTAAAACAAATGCTCTGAGTGAGAAAGTGCAGAATGAAGAATAAATCTGCTAAAAAAATTAAAGGTGAAAGTATTAGTGACCTTGTGGCAATCAGAATAATGTCCAGCACCAAATTAAAAAAGAAGCCATGCAAAGATAAATTATTGTGGCCTTACATATGATAAATCAAACTGAAAGGCTACTAAGATAGTTAGCAATAAGTAAAATAAAGTGTTGCAGCAAGATATAAATGCTGTACCAACAGCCAGAACAAAGTGGAGCTGTTTACTAACACTATGGAAATGCAAACACTGAACACAGCTAACAGTGCTAGTACTAATAGAAACCATGGAAGTGATAAAGGTAATATAGTTCAAGCTACTAGTACCTGGAAAAGAAGTTGATTATGAGTCACGTATCTGTACAATTTATGTATGGCACCCATGATGAATGAAATTTGTTATCTGAATCTACATTCCAGTCTCTGAATGTTATTTAAAAGTCATTCAAGCCTTTATTCTTATTTGTAGTACAGACCGACAAGGGTCAAGCTTGGCAAGGCAGGATGCATAAATCTTAGAAAAACATATTATTTTTGCAAGTTGTATCACTTCAAAGTAATTTAAAAAAACCTAATATATTGGGGTGATATTCTTGTGAAGACCTTGGAATGGCCAGCATAACTCATATTGTGGAAATGCAGAAAAACATTAGTGGCAAAAAAGCTGCACAATGATAAGTGGGGCCATAAATCTGAAAGAGCTGAAAAGTAAAATTTCAAAATATTCACACAGTTTTGGACAATGTTCTCAAAGCTACCAAACAAAAATGTTTGAGCAATAATTCAATTTGTGAAGTACAGAAACAATCATATATTCGCCTGATGCTAGACATCATGACTTAAATGCTAAAATGAAATCTTTTGTTAATAATGATATTGATGGAACAGTCAAAAGCAACAAAAATGGTTTATAATTAGTATGTCACTGCAGTTACAGAAACATTTTCCTCAGAATACAGTAAAATATTTGCATCCAGAGTGGCTTGCTTTGCAGAGTATTAGTGGCATTCTGACAACTATTCTGGAGTAACTAATCCAAAAAAACATTTGAAGGGCAACCAAAAGTAAACCACAAAACAATTTGATGCCCAAACGAGTAGATAACACACCATAAGCTCAAAAATATAAAGCAACAAAATGGAACAAACGTAATTCCAGCAATTTATTGATTAAGCGCTTTCTTCCCCATAAAACGGGAACTTCATCAGAACAGGTTTCCCCTCCAAGTCAACCCTTTATATACAAAACATTTAATTAAAAGTAATTAGACACCAATTAAAAAATAATAATTTCTTAAGTAGACGCCCATTATAGTTAAATGAATGTTGTTGTTTTAAAATGTTTAAAACCATGCTTGAAGACATACAGTATCAAAAAAAATTTTAAAAAAATGTTTTTTTTTTAATTTCTTTAAAATGTTAGCGCTTTTTTCTTCAATACAGGCAATAGAGATAAATAATCATTAAGTCCTGGTTTTGTCAATGCATTTAACTTGACAATCCAATAGAATTCCCTCAAGTCCACATTTAGTTCCCACCAACTACCTCTGGGATTTTGTTTAATAACCTCTAAAATACCAAGCATAAATTTTGAAAACCTGTGACAAATCAATGAATGTTTGAAAAGGGTATTGTTCTCATTACCTTTAGCTATGGCATGTGTGTGTTCATATATCCTGAGTCAGAATTTTCTCTCTGTTTTACCAATATAGTAATATGAACAAGTTTCACAAATGACGATGTAAACAATACCCTTAGTGTCACAGTTACCTCTTTGTAAAGAAATGCCCTTTTTATTTCTGCTATATGTAACACATCTTTGCTCAAGACGAACTGAGATTGGTTACAATGCCCACACCTGGTGGTCCCTTTCAATAACAAAGTCCTAGGTGAAATAAAATGTTCTGTTAAATATTTTAAGTTTTTCCCAGCTTTGTAAATGAAATTTGGTGCTTTTCCTAGACTTTTAAAGATTTCAGTGTTCCCTTTAAAAATCACCCAATTTCTTTTTATAATCTCTTTAAGTTGCTGTTCTCCATTTCCGTAAGCAATGACCATACTGGTGTTATAATCTTTCTGGGTGGAGTATTGGGTAGTTTGTTGGTGAATAATTTCACCACTAGCCAACAAAGAATTGTACCTTGAACCTCATCCCCCAGTGACTTGTTCAACTACCTTTTTCAATAAATGATTTTGATATCCTCTCACTTTGAACATTTCAGTAATGTTAGAAACTTCATCTAAAAATATTTCCTTCCTTGAACACATTCTACCTGCCCTTACCAACTGTCCCTTAAAAATATTCTTTTTATTCTGGAAAGGATGACAACTTTGAAAATCCAGATAACTATTCGAAAAAGTATCCTTTCTATAAATTCTAGATTCAAACTTTTTTTGTACTTTATCTTTAGAAATCATAACATCTAAGTAACTTATTTCCAGTTCTGAACAGTTGCCAGTAAATTTAAAATATGGGCAAATATGATTAATGTAATGAAGGAAATCAATAAAATTAGATTTAGTGTTGTTCCAAAGAATAAAAATGTCATCCAGGAAACGATAGTAATTAAGCCATTTCTGTGAATAAGAACTTGTGAAAATATGTTTTTTCTCCCATGCATAAAGTACCAGGTTGGCATAAATGGGGGCACATGTAGCCCCCATTGCCACTCCCTGCACTTGCTTATAAAATTCTCCTTCAAAGGTGAAATAGTTATTAAATAAAATATATTCCATTGAATCCATGATGAAATTTATCATAGTGTCTGAAAGACATGTAAGTTCCCTAATGGCTTCGTAAAACAAATCTAAACCCTCCTTATGAGGAATTGAAGTAAATAAATCCACTACATCTATCGTGGAAAAAATAACTTCATTATTATACCATCTTTCATTAAATTTGGACAAAAAATCCCACGAGTCCTTCAGTAAATAATCCACATTTTGTATAGAGTCTTTCAAAATTTTGTCCACAAACGTGCAAAGAGTGTAAGTGGAACTATTGTGTGCAGAAAACTTTCAGTACTTCTAGGTCTCTTTTAAACAAATCTTCTTTATAGTCTTTCAGATATGGTCTGTTTAGTGTATCTGCTATGTATTTAAGCCTACTAGGCTTGTTTTGAAGCCCAAGTCAAATTTTAGTATTGCAAATAATGTTCTCTGTAATCTTCCATGTGCTTTCTACAGCCTTTCTAAATATGTTTTTTAGTGATTTATGATCTGATTCCAATAGAGTGCTTTTTCTTTAAATATAGTTCTGTAATTTCTGACAGCCATGCAGTATAGTTAATATTCCTTTCTCAGTATAAGCATACCATAACAATTTTAAGAACCTGCCAAAGACTTTGATCACTGTACACTTGATGTACTTTTCTGCAATATAACTGTGCCAAACTCTTTTTGGCATGCATCTAGCTGCAAATTGACTTTAGAAATAGTAAGGGCATTTTAAAATGTTAAAGCTATCTTCCTTTCTTGTTGATCAAATCCACATCTGTCTTAGAAAATTGTGGAATTATTAGATCTAATAAGTTTAGAATAAACATATGTATCGTACTATGCCTGGGAACCACATTAGAGAAGCTTTAAATGTTTTTGTATAGTAATGATTGTTTTAACTTTATCAGGATCTAGTTTCAGCTCTTATGTTGGGATGATATGATCCATGTACTTGAATAAGTTTAGACAGCTTTGGTATTTGATTACTTTCAGCTTTTGCCTATCAAGTAATTTAATCAGATGTTAATCTTGTTCCAGTTTAACTTTATTTCAAATAAAGACATCAGTTATGATGGTCAGTGTACAATGACACCTTTTGACGCTATTAGTAACACTATTAGACTGAACGACTTCCAGATATGAGGGCATTCCAATTGCCAACTTGAATTTATATCTCCCAACCTATATCTGCAATGGATTGGAACCTGTATCTATCTACAGGTGTATTGAAGGTACAGAGATTGTGTCAAAGTTAACTCACCAAAATCCTGGTTAAAATGAAATACAAAAAAAAAAAAAACTTTGCATTAGTTATGCTACTATTTCTTTTATTATCTGAAGTGGATGATATTCCATTTTGATCATTTATATAAATATTTACATTGTATGCATATCCTTTTCTTATATGACTCTTGTCACAATACTGTTTACCCATTTACTAAGTAAAATTGCAAATGATCACCATGACTTCCATGCATTTAATTTCTTATTCAATCTTGACTCAGAGAACAGCAACTAATTTTATTTGAACATGCAGTATTGCCTCAGAACTGTTAATATCACAATCACATTGCAGATAATACAAGCCTTCAAATACTCCAGAATAGTTGTCAGAATGTCAATGGCGGCCACAGTGGTGCAGCGGTTAGCGATGTCTCCTCACAGCAAGAGGTTCTCCGGTTCAATCCTTGGCTGAGGTGCCTTCTGTGCGGAGTCTGCATGTCCTCCCTGTGGTCGCATGGGTTTCCTCTGGTTTCCTCCCACATCCCAAAGACATGCTGTAGGTGGATTGGGCACTCTAAATTGGCCCTAGGCATTAGTGTGTGCGTGTGTGTGCCTTCTGTGGAAGGTTGGCCGCCGGGCTGGCAACTCGACACCGTAAAACTCCATTGCCAGTCATGAGCAGACAAGTGATCCGCTGTGGTGACCCCCTAACTAGGAAAAGCCGAAAGAAGAAGAAGATGTAATGAGCACAGCTTTGTGCATTCCTTAAGTATTAGGAATTTCTGAATGCCTATTCTCCGACTTTGTTATTTTTATCTTATTTTATTTTATTAGTTATTTGTTATTTATTTTGTTTCTCATCAAGCTAGATCAGCAGAAAATGCCTGAAGTCATGATCTCGCATCATCACTATGATAGTTGTTATGACATGGGTCCATGCAGACTTCAGCTAGGTTTGGAGAAATAACATTTCTTTGAGAGTAAAATAAAAAAATATGGAAATAATTTTCATTAGAGCAATCAGCAGATCACAAAAGAATGATTTTTAATAGACTGCCTCTGACATCATGACTTCTGATTCTACGTGCAAGCCTTTCTCAGATCATAGAATCACTTAAAGTGCCTGAAAAACCACCAGAGGGTAGCAAACAACCACATAACAATGATGAAAATATGGCTAACCCCTCGGCTAAACGTTTGTCTTTCTCTAGCTTCAGGGAATGGATTATGAAAGAAGTTTTGTTTCCAGGAGATAATTTACAGGATGATTATAGACATGAGCACCAATCTTTCAACATTACAATGAAAGACTTTGAACCCATGTTATTTAAGGTACGTGCTCTCCAATGTGATAACTTATACCTTCAGGAGAGAGTTAAGAAAAAACATGTTCCCAAAGGGCTCAGACTTTTTAAATTTCCTAATGGTTTGAACATTCTCTGCCAATGCATTGCAAGACCTCAAAACCTGTATTCAAAATGACTGCAAGCTACAAACTTAATGGGCACAGGAAAAAATACCTTCTTGACTGCTTGGATCATAAACCTTCTGGTTGGCTCTAACCTCTATATTGTGGATGTCCCATGTATAGGAAGGAATTAGTTCAAAACTAATGCAAGAAGGCTTGATGGTCAGCAGATATTAAGGCAAAAAAGGACCTAAAAAAATGTGTTCCCTTTCTGAAAGCAAAGTGAAATAAAATACAATTGGCAATGTAAATAAATATCTATGATTTGTTCTCCCCTAATATGCATTCTATAATACAAATCAGCTTTTAATACTATAATATGCAATTTTAAAGCATTGATCCTTAATTGGATGAAGCTATTCTTTGCTTTTGTGGATGTATTAAATTTCATAAAGATAATGCTACTGCACCACTGACAAAGAGGGCCCTTTTCAGCCACATCCCAGGCCATATAGACAATAAATGTACATTTACACATTCCTAATACAGATATTGCAAGATCTGTCAAACATTATACATATTATACATAGTACACATACAATTACAGACATATGGTCAGTTAAGGATTAATACAGTGTGATGCATCAGTAATGCGATGACAGGATAATTACACAGTATTGAGCACAACTTACACATGCATTGCTTAAGTATCATGTAAAAGAATCATAGCTATATTTGTTAGGCATCAGAAATAAGACATTCCCAGGTATTGCCTTACACTGTAGTCTCATGGGGCACTGAAGTACTTGTTTGCAGTATTAAGGACATTTTTGGTATCCATTAATTGGCTGTTGAGAATTATATCTAATGCACAGCCTTAACAGTTCTTAGCTAGTTTGAAATATACATACTGAGTTCTTGATAGCTTGATGCCTAACCATTTTCTCTAAAGTAAGAGAATAGATTGTCTTTTAAAAAGCTATATTTTAGTAGCTTTATGATAGTTTCAGTTGCTCAGTTTTCCTTTCAGTAATAATGTTTCAACATGTGGCTCTAAAAGATTTTTCATTTCTGTTTATTTTAAGTGGTGCCTCAGCAGCTGTCTGTCTTCCTGGTTTCGTAATCATGTAAGACTGTTTTAGTATCTTATTTATCACTTAGCAGTCATGCTTTGTGCACTAGTCTAGTCTGATCATGAATGAATTTAGAAGGAATGTGGCCCTACAGGAAACTAGAAGTCAATTAGTCTTCAGGATTCCATATTGGTGTTATCTTTTTTAACACATTTTAACAACAATTTGTGTGTTTTTATTTAGTTTTGTTTGCTTTCTTTTTTCTTTTCTTATGTTTTACATTTTCTTTATTCTTGATTTCATATTTTCTTGAGGCATCCATAATAAAAATGATACAAGTGAATAAATATTTATATTTGGAATTATTCTAATATTTGCAGAATTAATACGTTGAATTATTTATTTATTTAATTGTGTCTTATTTTGAATTATTTTAACATTTGCAGAATGAATACATTGAATTATTTCATTTTTGACTTAATTGTGTCGTTTGCATGTTATCATCAGTTATTATAATTGCATCAACTAAAATGCCAACAAACGTATAAAATATTCAGTTGGTTAAATGTGATTTTTTTTTTATTAAACTTCCTATTTCAGGGTATTTTTTCAGTACTGAAAAGATGTTCAACACAAACATCATTACTGGCTTATTCTGGTCATCAACTGAAATCACCAGGTCAGACTGAGCTGTGCTGTGTGTATAACAATGAAGAGTACAATTTGTTTTTTCAAGTTCTATCACTATAATAGTCAAGTATATTGGAAATATATGGTTTTGAGCAGTTGGGCATGATAAAGTAACTTCACAACGTGAAGATACTAGTATAGAACACCGGAGATTGCAATGCAATCAGTCAAGAGACTTTGCAGATTCTCTGTAACTATGAATCACACAGTCATAGACTCAGTGATTTGTAGTCTTGCAATCAACATGCATTACATGCTTATAGAGTTAATCATTGATGCATTTATAGAGTCAGTAATCTACAAATGAATGCAGCCCACACTGAAATGCAATGTGCAAGAGTGCAGGATTCCAACATGCAAACAATAACTTCATTTCACAATATTGATTTGATACTTGAACAATATGTTGATGAAACTTATATCCTTGGTGATGTGAATATTGACTGGAATAAAATCAATTGCCCCTCTCCCTCCCTATCCATTAACTTCTATAACTTCACTCAAATAATCCTCTCCATTACTCGATCTAACAAAATAAACCCTCCCGGATCCACTATAGATTGGATCCTAGTGTCAGATCCAAATAAAGTAACCAATTCTGGCACAATTCCTGATACCTTTAGTGACCACCTCCCAGCCTTCATGCATCGCTCAACTAGTTCCTCCCCACACCAGCATCAATACATTCAAACTCGTAACCTCAGTAGCTTCAACCCAACTACTTTCTCTAACACTTTCAAACAAATAAACTGGCAAATTCTAAACATCCTTCCTCTTGACAAGGCTATAGAATACTTCAACTCTGTCTTCCTTGATACTTTAAACTCATTAGCCCCACTGAGAAACAAAAGGATAAAAACTAAAACTGGTCCTTGACTATCCAAAGAGACAAAACAGATTATGCACCATTGAGACAAACTATGTAAGCTTTACCAAAACAATAAATTGGCCAATACCTTGCTCCAATATAAACAGCTCCGCAACTGTGCAAAACGACTAATCATCAAAGTCAAAAAATCCTACTATATCAAAACTTCAGTCCAATAATAATAAAAACCCCAACAAATTCTGGAACTCAATAAACTCACTCCTCAATCCAGGCTCCAAGAATAATCCCTGTCCTGACCCAAGTAAATCTGACCTCGAACTAGGCTCTGAATTTAATTAATTTTTCATAGAAACTATTACTACCCTCACCAAGACATTTCCCAATAATAACAACTGCTCTACACTCTCCCTCTTCTAACTCACCTCATCTGTTTGAACGCAAACCCATCTCTACTAATTTTATAAAAAAACTTTTGTCCAAACTTAAACCTTGCTCTAACGCTCCCAGCAATATTCCCTCTTCCTTCCTAAAATGTGCTGCTGATGGCATTAGTCTCCCAATCAGCAATTATCAACCGATCCATAAAAGAATCATACATCCCCAAACTCTGGTGCTCAGCTTATATTCTTCCTCTTCATAAAGGAGGCAAAAATACCAGCATCTCAAACTTTCTCCCAATTGCTTTGCTCTCACCAATCTCCAAAATCCTAGAAAAATGGATCCACCTCCAACTTATGCCTTTCCTGACCCAAAACAATCTTCTCACTCCTACCCAGCACGGCTTCCATCCAGACCATAGCACAATAACCACTCTACTCTCTTTCCTAGAAACTGTCAATCAAGCCCGAGGTTCAGGGCGCTTAGTTTCTACTGTTTTACTCGATCTGTCTAAAGCCTTTGATACTGTTTCCCACAAGCACCTTCTCTGCTATCTCTCAAACCTTAATCACTCACATAATGCTTTATCCTGGTTCTCCAGCTATCTATCAGAAAGATCACAGGCAGTCAAATGGAAGAACTCCATCTCTTCCTTCCTACCTACCCCAACTGGCGTACCACAGGGATCCATCCTTGGGCCAATGCTTTTTAACATCTTCATCAATAACTTTCACACTGCTATTCCTGATGCTAAAATCATTCAATACACAGACAATTCAACCTTAGACTGCACTGCCTCAAACCTCTCTGGATTGCTGACTAAAGCCCAAACTGCCTTCTCAACAACTGAAAACTGGATGCGCCAAAACCACCTCTCTCTCAGTGCAAATAAATCAAAGATTCTACTATTCCCTCCCACAAAGACCTTCTCCTATAATAAAAATAACTTCAAAATCTATGGTCAAACCAACTCACCTATAGAAGTGGTCCCCTCTGCCAAACTACTTGGCATTACTGTAGATGAAAACCTCAAGTTTGATATTCATATTCAACAAAATATTAAGAAAACCCACCAAAGGCTAGGTATGCTGTATAGGAATAATCGCTTTCTCTCCAACTCTACCAGGCAAACTCTGGCCTCGACTTATCTTCTTCCTTCCTTATTATATGGCACCCTCTCCTAACCAACCTGTCCTCCTCTATCACCTCTAAACTAGAAAACTGCTACAACAAAATCTCTAAATTTGCCTCTAAATCTAAAAATATCACCCATCACTGCCTAACCTTACAATCCCTGAATTGGCTTGAACTCCCAAACTACCTAGACTATCTCCAACTCACTACTGCATATAGACTCATATTTCACCCAACAAAATGTCCCACTCTAACTAACATCCTTCCCCCTTATACACCCAACATAGCTCTAAGATCTGAAAATCAGAACTTAATTACTATCCATAAACCTAAACGTCCTGCTGGCCATCTTCTCCTATCTTTCTCACTAGGCAAAAAATGGAATTCCCTTCCCTCCACACTAAGAACCATACCAAACTCAGAAAACTTCAAACCCAACTATTCAAACATCTGTCCACTAAATGTAAATGTAGCTGCCTTCACCCAACCTAATCCAAGAGGGTTCTCTCTCTGGTTCCCAAGCTCTACAACTCTCATAGTTATCTTCCTATGAGCCTATCTAAGCTCTCAACAATTTCTATAGCTTCCCTCTAAGCTCTCAACAACTCCTACAGCTACCCTCACACAGCCCAACCTTGTAAATATTGTAAATAGCATTCTACTGTTGATGTGTGTATGTAAAGCGTATTTACCTTTTCTTAAAAGGTTTGTATGTAAACTGTTTCCACACCTAACACATATCTGTTTTCCTCAAATGAAACTGTATGATCCCTACCTTCAAGCTTAATGAATTTGTTAACTATGCATGATATTGAATGCATTTATGAGTAACTATTCTACATAATATTATCTTTAATATTAGCTATCAGTTGTATCAATTGTATAATGCATCTTAGAGCTTTTCTCCCCAGGCCTCCACTGAAAATGGGTCAATTCAGTCCAGTGGACTTCCCCGGTAATCAAACTGCAAATAAATAAATAAAAATTTACTGGATTAAGATATAAACTTCAAAAAACACAGTATTAAAATTATCCACACATGACATTTAGTCATTTATGCACGATGGGAAGTATCAGTTGCACTAAGGCAAAGATTCATAAAGGAAATTAAATAGATGGAGATGCTGGTGTAATAGCCAAACTGACTGGACGTACACCATAGGTTATCAGAATGGTGACTGTGGTCATACATGACAATATTTGCGCATGTAACAATCAACATGACTTAAATATGGCAATTTCTGAGGAAAGGAAAAATTATCAGTTGAAAACTGTGCAAGAAGTGAAGTCCTTGATGCTAACTTGCATGTCACACCAAATTGAGTCCTAACAGCTTCAGCACTCTGTTGTGGATATACAGATTTCTCCAGATGCCACAAGGAATCTCATTTACCTAAAGGTATTTAAACAGACAGTGTCCCAAATTATAAAAGGTCTGGACAGCATTGTTAAATATCAGTGATGACATTATGTGGTATGACACTGTACACCAACATGACATAAAGTTAAAATGCTTGCTTCACTGGCTATGACTTAATAATCTAAAACTATGCATGGGCAAATGTAGCTATGTGTTACCAGAATTAAATATATGGGAGACATAGTGACCAGACAAGGCAATCAACTAGATCCTGACAAATTAGGAGAGCAGTCAACATTGACAGACTTGTTCTTAAGCTTTCATTGCTGAGGTATGGTGCAATACCTATCCAGTTTCATCAATGCTTGCAAGGGTTTCTGTTAACGTTTGACTATGTGAGTAAAGAATTAGTTGATTCACATCCTGGGAAAGGTAATGTTGGCTGTGATATTGCTGAACTGGAAAGGAATGGGAGCCTACCAAATTCATACAACACTGGTTTTAAACATATTGAAACTGTAAATATTTTAGATGCAGTTCTAGTTCTTATAGAGGTTGCCTTATACTCCCACTTGTCTAACAGATTTGAGTGTTAGGCTTAATACACAGTTTGTATCTTAGACAACCAGAAGTGAAATGGGTTATTCTGAATCATCATCATCATCATCATCATCATCCCCCTTTCTCCCATTTTGTACATGGGTTCAGGGCATCACATCAACAGTAACCATCACCTAGAGTCAATGTTCACATCATCGGATGGCTAGCTAACGAGAGTTATTCTGAATGAGTGACAATAATGGTCAGCTATTGATCACATTATAGGATTTATCTAACAGGATAATGCAAAACTGAACCTGTGAATCTCTATGGTTGGGAAACTCTCTTATGAGAGGAAGCAGTAAATTGTTGCCTGTAGCTATAGCCAGGGAAAACCTGAGCAGGTTCCAATAACATGTATTTTTCTGATATTAGCATTGAATTCATCAGCTGAGCTGGTCAGATGGGTTATGTATTTACAATATTACATTAATGGTAATATTTTACACAGCTTCAACCTGAAAGCAGGAATTGAATTTAGAGTTTTAAGTATACATCTCGGAGCATTATGGAGACACTGTATTCAGACAAAAGAAAACCTGTAGTTTGTAAAAAAATATATTTATTTATTGTAGCCTTTAAGTCTCTCTTTTCTATCTGTGTTTCTTCTGTGCTAGATTACCATTCTTCATTTATTTGTCGAACCATCGTTTTTTCATCTATTTAACTGGAATAAACATTACATATCCACATTTCTTGTTTATGGTAAAGCTGCAGTTATCATTTTGCTGAATAATTACTGAGGCTGCAAGTAAGTAATAATGTGACAATGGTTATAAAAGGAGGAGTTGTTTTAAATTTCCTCAATGATCAATGTTGGAGGGGGCTTCTTGGTGGGTAATACCTAGTGTAGAGGGATATCAGATGGATGACAGGTAATACCTAAACTAATGCAACTGTTTAAACAGGGAGTCATTGTTCTCCTATGAGTGGCATTTTATGGGTACCTGGTACCTTCATCTGGTACATTTTCATGCTATTTAACTGAGACAGTATTCTGATTTGAAAGCTTCCCCATAAGCCCAATCAAAAGAGCTAATTATATTTATGATTTTTTGACATTATGAAATGAATTTCTTGGAATATTAATGAACTGTGTCAACAGAAGCAGGGTGTTTCAGTACATTAAATATATTCATGTAGATGTTTGTTTGTCCCACAGGAAATTAATTTGATAAGGATATGCACACTAAATTATTTAGGAAACAGTGGGGCTGAGGGGTCACTGTTTCCTTCTAGGAGCTACGAAAAAAAATACAGTATTACTTATTGCTAAGGGAACCCCATTATCAATAGACGTGACTTTGAGGGATACACAAGGTGAATTCATCATGATAAAAGGAATAGCAGGGGCGGGGATAAATACATAATCTTTGGTGTATATTTACTACCAGGATTTACACACAGAGAGAGAATTTAAAGGGATGATGTCAGCACTGTTAATGGGAGTGAAAACTGAGCTTCATTTTCTATTGATGTAAACATAAGCCTAAATCCAGAATAGATACATTTCACACTACTGCTGAACACTGATATAGGGCTGGTACTTTTGAAATGTACCCAATATTTATCCCAGACCACACAACACTCAAGATGAATGCTTCTGTTTCTTGCACTTACAACATTATTAAAGCAGCAGAGGCTCCCTGCATATTGTTTGAGGCAGGAATCCTCCTGCAACTGGTGTAAAGATCTTTAAGAAAAAAAGGGCAACATGATGTAGGTGGGAGGCTGGCAGCCAATACATGGAGCAGATTCAAGGATGCAGCAAAGCTCAGATCCTACACTAAGAAGCTGTAGGATAGGGTAAGAAGTATTACACAACAAAGTGATTGAGTTGTGGGTGCTGCAGGACTGTTAGAGCACATAGACTTAGAGCAGCAGTCTTGCTCCTTTGAAGAATAATACAGAGGAGCTGGCTGACAAAATAAAGGAAATCATGAGGGAAGGGTTTAGAGACATTCTTTGTTCAAACCTCAGTGGGGTATCAGAAATGTCTGGTGCTAACACTTAGACAGCAGGCACAAGGCAAGGTTCTTCTGCTCAACTCACATATCACAAGCAGAGCTGCGCAAATATGGAGAATTATTTGCACCTACTGCACACAGCTTCACTCATTAGAAATGTTTGAGAGGTGGCACATTCTGTTATGACAGTCTCTTTGGATTTTCAGACTCTCCCAATCTGCTAAGAAAACAGAAATGGTTATCCCTGTCAATATTCAAGAATTAAAAAGATAATCTGAGGAAGCAGGCCTCTTAGAAAACCCCTGGGATAGATGGGGTCACTGTATATTTTTGTAATGACACTGGAGGAATGAGGCTTGAGGTGGTGGTTAAACTGTTGACTGACATTTTGACTGCAGGTAAAGTCTTGAGTCATTGAAGCAACTGGTGATGGTTTTAATAATGAGGGTAGACAAGGATCCACTGTTCACAATATAAAACAACAAACACCAATGTGGTCAGATCCACAATTCTAATGTTTATTGTCCAAAAACACTGAACAATTTCATTCCAGAAATAAAGAACTGCATCAAAGTGAAGTTACTAACAACATATGCCCTATTTAAGCAATTGATCATCAACACAACAAAAAATGCATATGTAATGAAACAGTTCAGTAATTACTAATATATAGTTAGTTAAAGTGCCCACACCACTTAACCAGCCTTCTCAACATTCAAATATACAAATATAAATCAATATGGAATAATATACTGGTAACATATTATACTGAAAAAAAAAAAAAATATATATATATATATATATATATATATATATATATATATATATATACATATATATATATATATATATATATATATATATATGGATTCCATACATTTGGTCAAATTACACTTAGTCAAAAATGATTCCAGGCATTTCACTTCACTGAAAGCTCACTTGACTGAAAGCTCACTTGGTCTATGTTCATTTGGCCGAAAATGGAATATAGCCCTTGCCCCATTGCAGTGCAACCCCGGAGTGAGGATATTAAATAAGGGGGATGTGGGGGTACAGCCCCCTACATTGAGGGGTGTGGGGGGCATAGCCCTCTACATTATGCCAATACTTGTTACTAAATATATATATATTAATGCATTTCTAATGGATATACCTTCTTATAAAAATGAATACATTAAAACTATGGGGCTGTGCCCCCCACCCCCCCCCACCCCCTTATTTAATATTCTCACTACAGAGTTGCACTGCAGTGGAGCAGGGGCTATATTCCATTTTCGACCAAATGAACATCGACCAAGTGAGCTTTCAGTCAAGTGAGCTTTCAGTGAAGTGCAATGCCTGGTATCATTTTTGACTAAGTGTAATTCGACCAAATGTATGGAATCCATATATATATATATATATATATATATATGTATATATAAAGAATTTCTTCTGTTCTCCTTATTAATGCCATATAAATGCTCATATATCCTTATCTGAAACTGTCACTCAATTTTCCCTATATAGAAACAAGAGCAGTTTTCCCATAAAGCTATGTAGATTACCCCTTTAGTGGCACAACCCCAATTTTATTCTGTATGGAGGGTTCCCCACCACTACTTCTGTATTTGCTAAAATGTAGCTGCACTGGTGACATGAGCCACACTTACTAGTACCCTTGTGTGTTCCCTTTGAAATAATAGGTTGACTTTCAAACAGCTGTTTTAGGTTTTTACCCATTTTAAACACAAATAAAGGAGTCATTTCCAAGAAGTTATAAATGGAGTCATCAGTCTTATAAATGCTCCAGTTTCTAATAAAGATGCCTTTAATATTTTTCATAAGTTCACTATAAGTGATAACTAATGAATGTGAAAAATTGGGCTTTGGTGCATTATTGGGATAAATAAGCCCAACATCCATGCCTGATTATTTAAGGTTACCTTATCCAAGCAATGGTATAAATCTAATTTCCCAATTTTGTTTAAATTCATAACTAATATGTTTTAACATTTCAGATGAGTAGCCTCTTTCTAAAAATAAATTAGTTACAAAATTGACCTCATTCTCAAATAATCAACATTGGAGCACATACGAGCTGCCCTGACAAGATGGTCTATAAACAGTTTTTGTTTTGTGTGCCTAGGGTGACACCTAAGGTAATCAAGATAGCTATTTGAAAAAGTGGGTTTTCTACAGATTTTGGGCCCAAAGAAACCTTGTAATATGTCTTTAAAATAATCACACCAGGTAATCAATAATATCTGTGGAGTACTGGCTCATAAAGGCCAAAAAGGGAGAAATGTTGTTAATATAGCAAAGAAAACTAGAGTGTAGTTGTGTATCACAATGTTTCCATAAAATAAAGATGTCATCCAAATATCACACATAAATGTGCCAGTGGTGAGTGAAAGACCTACCAAGGACAAAAGACTTTTCCCAACTGAATAACACTAGGTTTGCATATATGGGTACACAGTTTGCCCCATAGCTACCCCCTGTACTTGCCTGTGGTATTCACCCTCAAATACAATAAAGTTTTTAACAAAATAAGTTCCATCAATTCTGTGATGAAGTTAGTGGTCGGGCCACCCAGTGGGGTTAAATCAGTGATGGCTTTATGAAATAGTTCTAAATCAATGTGATGAGGTATGGATGTAAAAAGATCGACAGCATCCCCTGTGGAAAAACTAGTGGAGCTGCTAAAAAGTCCTTCCTAATCTTTGCGCAAGAGTCCCAGGAGTCTTTTACAATATGTTCCACTGACTTAACTGACTCTTTTAATATCTGGTTGACATACAAAATTAAGGGGTAGGTTTTGGAGTTGTTTGTTGCTACAATCGGATGATAAGGTAGACATCTTATATCTTTATGTACTTGGGAGTGTATGGGGATTTGTTGACCAAAAAGCTGTGTATGTCAAGATCAATAACCCCCTGAAAGAGAGCATCATCTAATCTTTTTTTTATATGCAACAAATATCTAATTTCCAGATACTGCTTCATATTTTTCAGTGTCTTGTAGCATGTTATAAATTGTACATGTGTATCACAGGATCATAGGATCACAGGAGGTTACTAGGCTAATGACCCTAGGGCCCTCACATCCATGGCAAGTTTTACCCTTATTTCCATGATCAGCACCTTTAACCCCTGTCCAAGAAGGACATAGGTGAAACTCCTGTGGTGAATTTACAGTTACCCATCCAATCATCCAGACTGCATTTGAAGAGGACCCATGAAGTGCTCTGCTTGACATTAAGCGGGATTCTGTTCCAAAGGTGTGGTAACCTCTGGGAGACAAAACTGTCACTCCAACAGGTTCTATTAATGCCATATACCAGGTTAAGGCCATTAGAGTGAGTAACCTGTGCACCATTTGACTTACAGATATGCAGCATTTCCAATAAAGCAGGGTCAAAGACTGGCTTTATATGCAAGTCAGAGATCGCTTCTGAGTAGTCTGTATAAAACAGAAAAAAGTAACAGTGATTTTAGACAATCCTCATAGGACAGATGCTGAAGACCTTGAATTTTCCTTGTGAGAAAGCTTTGTGGTCTCTCCAATTGCTGCAGGTGCTTGGAAAGGTACATACAAAAAGGGGCATTGTACTCAATTATTCACCCGATGAGAGAAGCATACAGAGATGTTATTACTTCTTTTCTTTTCTGGAGGCAATGCCCTTACTTATGAGATGAGCAATATAGAATGCCCTTCTTACCACTTTAGATACATGGTGATCAAAGGTAAAGTTGCTGTCAACCTGAGTGCCCAGGTATCTCACCACCGAGTGCGTACTTAGGGTGTTGTTATTGATGTGGTAGTTAGCAGGAACATCACTCTTAGTGAAAGGGATGATGATACATTTTTTGCATTGAGTTTAAGGCCAGTTATTTGTGTAAGACCCTCTTGTAGGATGTTGACATCATTTGGAGATTCTATGACCGCTCACAGTTTGCAGTCATCAGCAAACTTTGTCAGCCACAGACCTTTAGTTTTAGCTTGCACTTCTGAGAAATAGATTCCAAACAGTAGAGGTCCCAGGACTGATCCCTGTGGAATACCACTGGTTACAGGTCTGCTGTTGGAGGTTGTTTCCCTTATTTTGACTATATGGGTTCTATCAGTGAGCCAGTTAATGACCTATCTAATGAGATACGGGTTGATACCTAGCTGGGTGAGTTTGTCAATTATGCCTGATTGGGGCATAGTGTCAAAGGTCTTGGCTAACTCCAGGTAGGCTGTATGCACAGATTTCACCCTCATCAATGGCCTTGGTGACTGTCTTGAAGAAGTCCACTAGGTTTAACAGGCATGATCTCTCTCTGACAAATCGAAATTGAGCAGGGTCAAGTGTTTGGAAGTTACCAGTATCTTTGTTGATAAGGTCCATGATGATTCTGTCCATGGTCTTGCAGATAATGCTAGGTATAGTTCCCAGGGCCAGTTGAAGCACCACCTTTGTGCAAGGGGATAATGGTGGTCGTTTTCCATTCAGCTGGGATGATGCCAGTTCTTAGACGATGACTGAAAACAGTACCCAATGGCATTGCTAATTCCTGTTTGAGCCCACGTAGGACACAGTGTGGGATGTTATCAGGTCCCACGGATGCTGTGTTTTTGACCTTAGGGCATTCACGATCTGCTCTTTAGAGATACAAGGTAGAGGACAGCGGTAGGGATGTCTTGGGGTAAGTGTGGCAGGGAGAGTTTGCCTATTATAACTATTTCCCACCTTTATCAGGTTTCATCACTCTAATTGTACAATTGGTTCTAAGGTCATCCATAACCTCTTTTTCCTCCTTGATGAGTTTGTAGTAATGAGGGAATGTAGAATGTTTCATGCTTGTACAGTTCTCTCTCACAAGCTTTCTCAAAAACAGCTACAGTGAGGTTTAAAGCAGGATTGTACAAGCTCTTTTTCTTATCCAGAAGGCTAGTATTATTGCCCCTTTCACCAGTACCACCTGTGTCATCCTTGTGAAGCATAAAATTAAGTTTACAAGTGTAAAATTTGAGTTCAGTAATCGTGTCTGCTATACAAAACTTAGGTGTGTACTTAAAATCTTTATTGAATAGAGAGAAATGTAATGGAGTGATGACTAAGTCTGTGTAGTTAAAAGTCTTAAATCCCTGGTATGACAGTACAATACCTCCATCTGAGTTTGCAATACCTATCAAGTCATTAGTTAAGGAGTTACCATGGAAACATATTACTCTCTATTTCCTCCATTTGTTCTTCTCCTTCACTTTTCCTCTGCCCTGTCCTCTGTAACTCAGTCCAGGGTGGTTTGGGGAATTTTCTGAAAAAAAAAATCTCTGTTTTGATTCCTTATCCTTTCAGATCTCCTAAGGAAGGGAAAATTCGGTTACATATCATGTCCGGAAATATTGTCTCGGGGAGCTAGCTGATGAAAGTTAGCTATCTGTGTTTGCAGTTGTTCCCTAGAAGATGAACCCATGGGGTTAAAGGTGTTCCATTCAAATTAAGCCTTTTATATACCAGGGACTTTAGGAAGGGGATAAGCTATATGATTTGTATAATCAGATTGGTCCCTAACAATTTTCTTATATTTCCTGTGTAAATTAGAATTAACTTGCTGCTTAACTTTAGTAAAAATGTTTTCATACTTCATGTTATTATTATTAAATTCAAAAAGCAAATCATCCACAATACATTTGTTTAAATTTTCAACCTCTCTAAACAAATAATTCATTTGTATAGTGTTGTCCTTAAATACATTAGTGCCATTCCATGTTTGTCAAAAATTTCCAAATGTTTTCTATGTGCCTCTGACCTTACAATGATTCCATTGGGAAATTTAAGCACTTGTAATCCTTTAGGTACAATTTTTAACTTGATGCATTCATTTAAATATAAGTTCTTGACCTGAAGGTTACGCACCTTGTTTAATTTAACCTCAAGAGCGTCCAACCTGCCTTGGAAATTCAAAAACGGTTGGGAGGTAGAAGAAGTTGTAGGGAAATATAAATCTCTGTTAAGCCAAGCATGAAAATCTAAAGGTCTCAAAATATGTCCATCAGGGTTTTGTGAAGTTTTTCTAAAATTGACTTCACTTGGTACTGTTTCACCATCCGAACCCCTAGAAGCTGCTGCTTTTAGAAATTGGCTGCTTTCTAAGATATTTGATTTTTCAATTCACTTAATTGAATTAGTTATATTTTATTAAATCGATGGCACTCATGTGACTTTGTACTTGATTATTTAGACGAGACTTGTATTCTAACTAAACAGTTCTGATGAAGTCCTGAATAGATAGGACAAAAGCGCTTAACCATTTTATTGTTTTGTTATTTTAAATAAATTCACTTAATTCACTATATATTTTAATTCCCTCATGGCTGCATTTGGATTTAATTTTGTATATCAGTTCAGATGGTAGTTTCCTGTGTTTTACTGTGTACTTATAGAATTTCACCAAGTTGATAGTCCCCAGTGACAGTTTCAGCACAATGTGAGCCATTGGTGTTTTACGGAATCCTATTGCAGCTGCATTTTAAAGATTATGTGAACATGGATTTAGGAGGTTATAAAGTTACCATCCCCCTAATTGGTCCAACTTGACCCCCACAGAAAAGGAGGCATTACAGTATATCAGTAATGATAGGTTCCTTCAGGTAATGAAACCTGACTTGGAGGGGGGGGTGTTAGTTATCATGGATTCTTTTGATTATTCCAACAGGATGTTTGAAGTACTGGCAGACAAAAAAAAGGTTTCTAAAAATAAAGTTAACATTTCCTATAAGAAAACTGACTTAATCTTGACTAATTTCCTGTTACAAGGGACTATTGATATGCAAGTTTATAATTTTCTTAAGGTGGGCAACCCTATCATCCCTTCCAGCTTTGGGATTCCTAAAATTCACAGAAATCCTACTGAACCACCCTTCAGACCCACAGTAGCTGCAAGGAGGTCTAAGGCTAAACCCTTTGCTATGTATACTGACTTTATTTGTAAGAAACTCTTGAATTCTAAAACCCATATTCTAAGAGATCTATGGCAGCTTTTAAAAAAACAAAATGAAGTTGATTTTGACTAATTATTGGTTTATTACGGTGGATGTAGTCGATTTATTTACAGTTATACCCCACACTATTGGCATTGATTATTGTTTAGCTACTATGACAAAACATAATGCACTTTTTCCAGATTCTCAAATTAGATCAACAGAAATGTTTTTATACTTAGTTTTGAATTGTAATTTTGTTTATTTTGAAGGTGAATATTTTCACCGTTTCCAGTGTCACTATGAGGGCACCTTGTGCCCCCATTTATGTCAATGTTGTTATAAATTTTTGGGAAGAGAGTTGTATCTTTACTGCTGATTGATTTAAGTTTGTCGCAGAATACTTTAGATTTTTGGACAACATTTTTATCTTATGGAAAGGGACCCAAGACCAATGGCTGGAATTTAAGAATGTATTTGACACATCAACTAAGTTTTTAATTTTTACTCATCAGTCATGTTTTGACAGCATTGATTACTTAGATATGTTAGGTAAAGACACCTCCCAAAAGAAATATACCTCTACTATTTATCGAAAAAAAAACTTTTTCCAATTCCTATCTATACTTTGACAGCTGCCATCCCATTTTTCATAAGAACGGCATAGTTAAGGGTCAGATGGCTTACTTGTCAAGATTATGTAGTTGAGACATTTCATCATGAACTTGATTTCTTAATCACCTTATTTAAAGCTCAGGGGTACCCTGCAAGTTTACTGTTTGACATTAGACAGGAAGTTCTTGAAGGAAGAACACTCAAGTATTTTCCGCTTTTGGGTAACAAAAGTATATCAAGCAGAATACAGGTTTCTATTGATCTTGAATCCACAGCCAAAAAATACCAGAACAGCTCTCTATTTATCTTTACTTATGTAACCAATACTTAAAAATCTGTACTACTTATGGGTTAATACTGGAATTTAATCATTTCCGATGAGCTAAATGTCACTTTGGGTGATTCTCTAAGGGTGGCCTAAAATAAAAGTAGAAGTTTTCAAATTTTTTTGAAATGTAACTTACCCTTATTTTGCTAAACATAACCACATGTTTAAATATAGTCACTGTAGAAAATGTTGGTTCTTTCACAAGGGACCATATATCTCTATTCATGGCTTTGATAGGACCATTCCTTGTCCATGTAAGGGAATTATAACTCTTCTATGGTGGTGTATGTAGCTTTGTGCACCTCATGTCCTGTCTTTTATATAGGAAGGACCATTAGAAAATTGAAAGACAGGATATGGGAGTACTAATATGATATAAAGAAAAGTAAGATTACTATCGCACTATATAAATATATTTTGGATTGTATTAATTACAAGAAATGTATATTTTTATAGTGCATCATGTGCGTCACTATTCTAGGGATGGTGATGTTAACACTTTGTTGGAACTTTGAGAATTGCAGACTATCCAGGTTTAAATGATACAATATCAACCAGCAGTGTTCTTTAATTGAAAGCTTCTGTTTTGGGATTATATTTGTTTGGATAGCCTTTTAATGATTTTACTTTTTACACATAATTTATGTCCATATATATATATATATATATATATATATATATATATATATATATATGTGTGTGTGTGTGTGTGTGTGTGTGTGTGTGTGTGTGTGTGTGTGTGTGTATATATATATATATATATATATATATTTATATATATGTATACACATACATACATCTTATGTTTATTTGTATATATATTTTTTATTTTTCAAAATAATAGGTTACTGGTATATTGTTCAGTATTGATTTGTATTTGTATATTTGCATGTTGAGAAGGCTGGTTAAATGGTGTGGGCACTTTAACTAACTATACATTAGTAATTAATGAACTGTTTGATTATGTATGCATGTTTTATTTCATTGGTGATTAACTGTTTAAATAGGGCATATGTTGTTTGGTAATTTCACTCTGATGAAGTTCTTTATTTCTGGAAGGAAAGCCGCTCAGTGTTTTTGGACAATAAACTTTAGAATCGTGGATCTGGCCACATTGGTGCTTGTTGTTTGATATTGGGATTACAAGGATCCACTGTTGCCATCCTGTTACAGACCCATTTCAGTTCTGAATCATGAGTGTAAGTTATGTCTATGTTGGCTGTCAAGCTAGTTAAATATATCCCACTGTTGGCAATAGACTTTCAATAAGGTTTTAAAAATATCCTTGGTGGGAAGGGGTGCATGTAAGTCAGATTAGCAGAGGGTTATATTCAGTTTTGATGCTGAAAAGGCATTTGATCATGTTAACTGGCCATACTTGACAGAGCTGTAAGGTTTAAGCACAGATCAAGATGATGAACATGAGGCTTTCTAGGCCTTTCTTATTAACTAGAGGGACCAGGCAGTGGGGTGCCTTCTGTCCCTCATTTTATGTGCACTGTATTTAGAGTCCCCAGTAAGAGTCAATCCTTCAGTCCCAAACTAGAAGTTAACAACTGGGCATAAAGTTAACATATCATTATATGCAGATGAAATTCTGATGCACCTTTCTCAGCTGGAGCTCTGTACTGACCAGTTGTTTGGAAAATCATTATAATTAGTAAATTATCTGGCTACAAGATTATCAAAGGTAAAACTGCAGCTGTAGCCATAAACTATGTCCTTTCTCCCAGACTGAGAATGGGCTCCCTTTTTATGGGAAATGGAATATTCATTATAGTTAGCAGTGTGATTTGGCTCCACTCTTGCTGCATCTGTTAACAAAGTCCATGAGAATCATTTCAGGAGGATAAGAGATGATAGTAATAGCTGGGAGATTACCCCAAAGGAGTTTGATCAGCAAGCAGATTTAAGTCTTGAAATGCTCATGTTGTCAGTGATTTTGTGAATATTCCAGTTATTCTAAGAGGGTTCTTACAAGTAATTTTTGAGAATTTTAAAGAATAGTGTAACTAATGTCATATGGACGGGAATAACTCTACAGTTGTGAGACATCAACTGACCACAAGGGCAGCACAGTGGTGCAGCAGTTAGCATTGTCACTTCACAGCAACAGGTTATCCAGTTTGATTCTCAGCTGGGGTGCCTTCTGTTGTATGTTCATTTAGGTTTCCCCTGGGTGCTCCAGTTTCTTCCCACATTCCAAAGACATGTGTTTGGATCATTTCTCCATGAGCCACCACTGAAAATGGGCTCTGTTTCATGTCAACTTTCCTAGTAAACAAATGTTAAATAAATAATAAATAAAATATGAAGGGATATGGAAGAAGTGGTTGTTCCAGTCCCAAACATACACCTGAAGGTGACCCACATGTAGATTTTATACCTAGTAAAGTTTTAAGATCATGTGGAAAAAAATCTTCTTTCCTACGGGATAAATGAGGCTGAAAGGGCCTATTGATGAAAGAAAGAGGAAAGCCTCATTCACACCTGGCACAAAATTTAACGTATCAAATTAAAGTAATGAGTGTTTTCCCTTAGAAAACAGAATCCTTATTCCAAGTAGGTTACTTTAACTCAGGAATAGGTAGACCTATGATTATTGAACTGGAGGCGTAAGACGTCCAGGGTCATCTTTTGGGATCAAATATGGCAAGGAGGTAAGTAGATAGCGAGGGAGAAAACTAGGGTGAATTTTATCCTATGATAAATGGGGAAAATAGAAAATTATGAAGCAATTTTTTTTTGGCTAGGCTTGTAAACGCTCCAGGGCCATTAGCCTAGTACACACCTATGAATCTAAAAATAGCTGTAGCCAGGAAGATAAAAAATATGGGCCTACCAACACGCCACTGCTTATGGTCAGGGCACATTTATTTGCCATCAGGTATGAGGAATTATCATTAAGGGATTATTTAGTAGAGTGCATAGACCTCTTATGCAGCTAAAAATAGAGGCAATGGAAAAGTTTGTGGATTTCTATGCCAGACAGTTAGAAAAAGGATTTCTGATCATGCATGGACATTGGTCTTTTTCCTTTCTATATATGCCTCTGAAGGTACAAGTTTTAATATTTTTGCATAGAAATGTTTCCATAGGTACATCTATACTCAATCTAGACTTAAATATGTTACCCCAGATACAGGATGTCTGTTGGAGAAGTATAATGGAAGAAACAGCATACATGGCAGCATACCTTTTGGACATGTCAGGGCTTGAGTGACTTTAAGGCACAGCAGCACAAAATGCTGAATGAGTTAATTTCATCATCCAATCAAACCTAAGATGTTATTTTTGTATTATAATATTCTCAACAAAGGTTGTGTACAGACCAGGTCAAATCCTATCAAAGCTATATATATTATGAATGATCACAGATGAAAGTGATTGACATACAATATATCAAACAATATAAGGTCGCCTGCATCAAAAACAAAAATATCAGAAAACACTGATGACAAATGTAAACAATACTGCTACACT
This sequence comes from Protopterus annectens, assembly GCF_019279795.1. Lineage (NCBI taxonomy): Eukaryota > Metazoa > Chordata > Ceratodontiformes > Protopteridae > Protopterus > Protopterus annectens. The sequence continues at coordinate 878,775,100 of NC_056735.1, read as the reverse complement.
TGTAATCACAGATTACTGGACAAAAACACCCCAGAACATAAAACAAACTGCTTATCTTCTGCATAGCATGATAATTATTTGTAACTCCATTCAACTTTCCCTGCTCAAATTACTCTGAAAATAAGAATGGATTAGTTACAGAACAAATACATTACTCTCCGCAGCTAAAGAACTACCGTAACCTGCACCCAATATGTCAATTTACTGATTTCACTTTCTGATTCACATTGTTCCAGTTGCTATATAGGACACTTACCTGAGACCTGCACAACTCTTTAAAATACTTTTTACAGAAGACACACATTCCCCCCTGTGTGGCATTATAATTCCCCCCACATCCCCAAATTTTATACATACTAACTCTATAGTTGCACGACTGTGCAAAAAAAAAAAAATAACACTGAATTATGCAACAGCCAGCTTCCTGCAGTTCAGTTCTAGCATAATTTGATATACTTCATCACTGACAATATTGAAATAATAAACTGCTTCTGATTTGGAACTCATATATAAATATACGGGGGTCACCTTCATTTGGTCGACAGTTCATTTGGTTGACAAGCAGTATTCAAGGTAAAAACTTGGGATTTGCCCCCCTCCCCAATGTCGTGCGACCCTGGAGTTAATATATATAATTAGGGAGTGTGGGGTGTGTAGGGGTGAAGCCTCCCACCTATTTCCATTTAAAAAAATGAAAATACAACAAAAACTACACATTTTAATTGAAAATAGGTGGGGGGCTTTGCCCCCCACACCCCCCCTAACTATATATATCAACTCCAGGGTCGCACGACATTGGGGAGGGGGGCAAATCCCAGGTTTTTGCCTTGAATACTGCTTGTCGAACAAATGAACTGTCGACCAAATCTGTTTAGATCAAATGAGTTGTCGACCAAATGAAGGTGACCCATAAATGGATATATATGACCAGTGTTTTTTTCCCAGTGAGTTATTATTGCTGATGAATATCGAATGATATATGTTATAGATTTATCTAGCCACAATAGTTACAGCTGCAATATCCTTCCATTCTCATTATTTCCATAGATCTTTTAGTAAATTTTCCTTCACTTACATTATGTTGGACTACTAGATATACCTAGCTACACCAGGTCTGTTGTTTTTGTTATAATATGTAAATATAGGTTGTTTAAAACCATGGTATATGAGGTTTTGGTGGCTAAATGTTTTTGTTTAATTATTGTTCTTTCTCTTTGGTATCTACCTTTATCCTCCCACCCCCAAAGAGAAAAACAAAAATATGTTTCTCAGCTGAAACTCTTACAGGACAAATTTTAGTCATGTGGAAATGAGGCATCTGAAACAAGGAGTGTCCCCTTGCCTGATCATCTCCTATACTCCCAACAGTGAAGAAAACCAAAATTGTGTGCCACCTGTCTTCTGCTAATGTGCTTTATTATATCCACCACCCAACAGTCAGAAAAAATGCTATATCTTACCTTTATAACTAGGGTACTCTGGACTGCTTAACAATCTTAGCCTCAGATGTTTGTCATTTAGTATAACAGAACACCAGAGATAGGGCTACAGTTCATTTATGAACTAGGCAAGGAAGTGGCTCCTGGTGGTTACAGTGTGAGTTCAGCAGGGATTGTATATCCACCCTGCAAGAGGTCATCCTCTCTCCTCTCCTCTCATTTCTGACAAGTCATTTTCACATACTAAATGGGAGAGAGGGCTGTCTACTGCACTGGCCTGGATCACATCACAAAAGGTAGCATAGAAATTGCCTTGCTAATCAGCTGTTCAGATCTTGAATATTCTTGCTAAAAGTATGTTATTAGGGGAATTTGGGAGGGTTCATGCATACCCACTTGTTGTTTGACACTTGAATGTGTGAGCTGACACTTCACTGTGGGACTTGGGCCTATTATGCCCATCTAACCAAGGACAGTTGAGGCAACTCAGGATTAAAATGGCTAGGCTTGTAAAGGCTCTATGGCCACTAGCCTAGCAACCACCTATGAACCTATGAACCTATATTGCTCCCCTGACCACTGGCAAATCCTACCTACACCAGGTGATCCTATTTTGTTGCCATGTATAAATACAAACATTAAGTCCTAAAGGACCGGTCTATATAGTGTACCATAAAACATTACCTGCTTTACATTTCTTACATAGTTCTTCCAATTATACTTAGCTATAATTTCAAAAATCTACTTATAGCTAGGACACAGGCCACTGTTAAGCCTGTTATTACATAACCCATACAAGCTTGAAACAAATAATAACATCCAGCATATCTTCCTGACAACTGCATGACTTTTCCCCTCTTACTATTTACATACATACATATATACAAACTTTTCAAGCATGAGTAATAATGCCCTTCTAGCCTGCCAATATACCAAAATAGTTGTTGCCATAATATGTGCCCAAGCTGTTCTTAAAAATATCTAAAGTAGTGCTTTCTTTAATGTGTACCTGCGGTGGTGGTGCTGTGGTAGCGTTGTCGCCTCACAGTAAGACGCTGTCCGGTTCGATTCTCAGCTAGAGCATCTTCTGCATGGAGACATGCGTGAATGGGCGTACCTTCGTTGAAGGTTGTGTGTCAGGCCTGGCAAGCCGGTACGTAAAAATCAACTGCCAATCATTAGCGGACCGGAGTTCCACTGTGGCGACCCCTAACCAGGAAAAGCCGAAAGACACAAACAAGTGCTTGCTTTAATGTAATTTGGTAATCTGTTCCATGCATCAGCCATTCTCTCAGAGAACCAATTAATACACTTCTCATTCCTATAGAATTTTCTACATAGGCTGTCTGATGATTCTCTACTACTTTTTGATAACCCCAAGTATTCCCAGAGGTTGTTGTCTCTAAATGCCTTATATACCTGAATAAAGTCTCCTCTTAAATATCTATATGAAACACTGTACAAGTTCAGATATTTTAGTCTTTCATAACAACTTAAATTTTCACAACTATGGATACCCTTACCAGATTACTCATGTTTATTTTCATAGAAGGTTTCCATATTGTTATTCCAGATTCAAGTTTGGGTTTAATATAACCAACAAACAATGACTTAAGTAATCATTTCTGATTTCCTAGACCTTTATAAAGCTTTGTACACAATCTATAGTTCTATAACTATCATTAACCAATTGGTTGATATGATTAGAAAAACTCATAGCTGGATCTACCCATATATCCGGGTACTTAAATGAGTCTACAGTTTCAATCACTATGTGCTTTATTAAATATTCACCTTTCAATTTATGTCTCCCAAATCACATGAGCTAAGTTTTAGATGTGTTTACTGGCATATTATTTTCCTATGCCCCAATGGTCAATTTAGTTGAGTTCTTTGCAGACATGCCCGATCTGTAACACATGAAAAATGTTTACCTATTTTCAAGTCATTTGTATACAGACTGTAGAACTACACACTTCAGATGAAAAAGATAGATCTGAAGGATACAATCTGAACTCGTATGGGCCTAAGATATAGCCCTGTAGGACACCCTGACTGCAAACTTGAATTTCACCTGTCCAATTGCAATATGATATGTGTCATGTCTTACTTGTAAGCCATACACCTATCCATTTTATCAAGCATGCATCAATACCTAGTTGTTGTAATTTATTTATCACTGTTTTGTATATGACCATATCAAATTATTAAGTTAAATCTATATAAATTACATCGCAGCACAATTTTTCATTCATAGCTGTTATTATATTATTATATAGCATCATGTTATGGGTGGTAGTAGATCTATTTTCAACATATGCATGCTGATATATGGTTTCAGGTCCCAACCTTTCCAATTCTGATAACAGTTTATCCAATATAACCCTCTCCATTATTTTCCATAGCATGAAAGTAAACTTATGGGTCTTTATTACTCTGGGTTTGTACTACTTCCCTTTCCCTTAAAAAACAGGTTTAACAAGTTCATGTCTCCAATCATGAGGAATCTCTACATAATTATATGACCTAGCAAATAACAGATACAGTGGCACTCTATGTTCATTCCAAAGTGTTCTCGGGTCATTATTACTAATTCCGTTTCTACCCTGAACTTTATTTGGATCCAGTTTATGTAGTTCTTTTTCAATATCATCTAATTTTATTTTAGTATCTGAGGTTATCTGGGGGTCACTATGACAGATTATCACTTCCTTTGTGGAGCCAAACTGCTTTGCACAAGATCATTAAACCACATCTCAAATGTTGTTTCTCATTTGGCCATTAAATGATAAAACAGAAATTAAAATTGAAGCAAGCAGACTTATTGAAAGTCTGTGACTTATTTAAGGCAAGATGCCCTAATATTACTGATGCAGTCTATGAAGCTAATTCAAAGCATTCTACATAAACATGTTAATCGTGCAAAGTCTACAAACCTGGTGTCTGTTGAAGTTTAGTGGGTAACATTTCCGAAGAAATTGTATTGGGACACTACAGATGCTAACGTAATTTACAAAGGGCATTACTGAAATCTGCCTCTTCTGAAAAGCAATTTTCAAACCATTCAAACACTGGGCATTCATGAATCATTATCAGCGCAGCTAATGTTGGTGGCATTCATCTTCTAATCCTGGTGCAATGCACCCATTAAATACCAATATCTTCAGTTTGGTTTCCAATACTTCAAAGGACTTTCTTTTCTCCACTACATAAGTCTCCATTTCAGTAAACATACACTGAAACAATATCAGTAAAGGAAATATAAATAATAAATGAGACCTGGTAGAAAACAGAGTCTTTTCAGATATATAATGGAAATAACTGAAACTTAGTTAAATGATGACAATAACATGTAAAAAAAACATATCTTGCTAATATACTAGGACATAGAGCTGGGTAAGTACTTCTGGACATAAACACATTAATCAGCATACTGATGAAGAGAAGGCATACTTCTCAAGATGATAACCTTAAATGCTTCACCAATGAAATTATTTGTTGGAGGTGGTCATACCAAAATGTTACTTTCAATTGTTTGCAGTCTACCGGCTGCATCTGTCCAGGTTTTGACAACCTCCTCCAACCAATCTAAAATGCCTGCTGCTCTATGAAAAATAATTGTATCTAGTTCAGTGACATCAGTCTCAATTCACTGGGCTTTTATAACCCTGTACTCGGGATATCAATAACCACATTTAGCGTTTCACAGATTATGTATAGTCTAACTATACCAAGCACACTAACAGATAAATATTCACTACTAGACTTGGTTGTTACTAATAGTCCTCATGAAAGCATAAGCACCCTGAGCAATCCAAATATAATTAATGACCCCTGTCCTGTCTTCATTTTGTTATCATTTAAAACACCAAAATCTAAGCCATGTTGTGTAACAAGCAAACCATTACAACTGCAAAGAAACTATTCTCTTCAAAATCTATATACAATAGACTAGAGTCCAGCCTTAACATTTACATCTCAGCTCATATTGAGAGATAATACATGGTATCTCTGGAAAAACACAAATGATTATTTACTTCTCAAACAATATCAATGGCTGAAAAGATTAAGCAGACTAACTACCGAATCTAGAAAAGTAAAGATCTAGCAAGTTCTTTTCTGCAAAGAAGCCTCAATACATAAATCCAGCATAGCACCTTCACCCAAAGAGTTATATTTCACTACATTATTAAGTTGGTCGACATACAAATATTATACTCTGGAAACCAAAAAAAAATAATAATTAATTTCTTCAAGTGTCAAGCTACCAGCATGGCACAGCCACTTAGTTTTTTTTTCTGACTACCTATAAGAAAATCATCTTAAAAGTGCATGTTATAATCCTATGTACAATTGACACTTTGTATCCTTATTTGCTAAAAATTGTAAGAGTAGCTGCTGCAGTAATTTCTGACTCTCTTGCCTATATCATTAATATATCTCCTACTACATGCACTGTCCCAACTACTCTTAAGCATACCACTATTATGAAGTTATCCAAAGTGTCCTGCCTAAAGCAATTGCAAATTATAGATCCATTTCTGTCTTATCACATATTTCCAAAAAATCTGGAAACAATTATATCTAATTATCTAAGTAGTTACCTGACAAGCTATGCTTTCCATATAAAAATAAGCAACAACTAGTCAGAACAAGATCTGCTGTATGTAGGCATGCCTTAGGGCTCTGTGCTGGATGGAATCTTCATTATTTATTAATGATTTATGTCTTTTGCTACCTAGTTTATATTTAATAATTTATTCAGTTGATTGAATTCTCTTAAACAAAGCAATAGCCTTTAAGACTTCCATAAAATCAGTCACATTTTCACTTTAACTGTCTGTTCTTAGCTCTCTTCAAATAAACTTATTCTAAATCCCCAAATATCTGTTACCATACTGTTTGGCTTCTTCCAAAATTTGTCAGACTCTGCAAGTCATATACCATGAAGGTACAATAATCTTGTAAGCACCCAACTCAAGTACCTAGTTTTTTGGTTAGATCCAAATCCTTCATTTCATTTCTTACATACATAATCCATCAGTCAATAAAATCCTTAAGCAAATCAAAATTTGCTGCAAGTTTTAAACTGAACAACAGAAATTAGAAAAGCTCTTTCTGTAGATGTACTTTTTGCAAAAGTCAAATATTCACTGTCTTTTCACATTTCATTCTTCTGGCAACTCCATTCCTCTTTAAACTACATTAAATAAAGCCTGCCTTCATCATCCACATCAGTCCTTAACTATGTACATATACATACATATATATATATATATATATATATATATATATATATATATATATATATATATATATATATATATATATATATATATATATATATATATATATATACTATTTTCTTAAACTCTGAGTTAATTGTCATTACTTCCCCTCTATATGGTAACATCCTTATGTACTGGAAATATATGAAAGACTTTAACATTTGGTTTTATTGCCTTTTTTGTAAATAGCACCTTTAAACTCTCATGTTACAATTGTGAATCCAAGCATTATAATGCATGTTTATATTACCTCATGCATACTGTATTGTTTGTAAACATTTTTATGGTGTATGTAATACTTTGTGGAGCTTTTCTCCCTGGGCCTCTCCTGAAAAAGGGAGCAAGCTCAGTCAGACATTCCTGGTCACCAAATGTCAAATAAATAAATAAATAATAAATATAGAAAGTGCAATGGCTTCTCATCACTGCCAGTGTCATAGTCTTATTAAATTCTCTTATAGTTGAATTATTAAATTTTAATCATTACATTTTGTCTGTCAGAAAATTTGTTTTCAACTTCTTACCACTCTATTTAATTTTCACCTAACGATACAAAACTCATAATTTCACTCCACATTCTTACCGAAGAAGCAAGACAGAAATTCTCAGAAATAAAACCAAGTATTTGGAATGGTCTCCTGATTAAAATATCTAAAAGAACAAAACAATAACCTTCAATGCAAAACTAAAAACAGCATGTTAAATAAAAAATATTTTTTGAGTGTTTTATTGATGTTGGAGAGGTCGATTGCCTTCTATCCATCCAGTTTATTATAAATAATTCTGTGCATGGTATTTTCACATTTTTTCCTAATTGTTTTATTCAGTTCTTGTAACTTTTATATTCTAGCCATTAACCGATGTTTATCTTTGTCTTATGCCTTTGGTTTATATAGTCTACTAATGCTTGTAACAATTTGTTCATGCAACTAAAATCAGTTTTGTCTGTCTTGTTTAGAAAGTAATTTCAATGTGCCATTTGTCCTGAGCTGTGACTAAATTTATACCATTTCATTTAAACAGTTAAAAATAAATACATAAAGTAAAATGAATGAAATAAATAAGACAGGTGATTAATGTTGAAATCATACTTTCTAAACCATGCATGCTTAAGTCAAGAGAACCCCAAAGCTAAACATTGGGTCCACATTTATTTACTATGTTTATATATTTTCCAAGGGCCTGCCTCGCTATGAATTTAGTCTGGAACATCCAAAAAGCTATCCCCAGTCCCTTAGTCAGTAGGTAGGAGCTTAGTTGGTGCCTCTGTATCACTTACAATTGCTTAAAATAAAACATTTCAAATTAATTTTAGTAAGCAAAATATGCCGGGCAAATAAGCAAATTTCGTTTCAGGAGCCAAAAGAGTGGCAAATGATCTCCAAGCCCTTCATTTCATCTGAGACATTGGTGAAATTAAATATAGGTTCATATTTATATACTAGGCTAATGACCACCAAGGCTTTTACAGGCCTAGCCATGCAATCCAACCCAATTGTGTTCCTATGTATCATGGGTGTTTATTAGGAGGGGGGTATGTTAGGAAGTATTTAGAGGTTATGTGGGGGGTATGTTAGTTTGGGCATGACTGTCTAACTCTGTCAATCAGAGATATAGGTGACAGATCAAGATGAACTTCCAATATCCCATCCATTGGTCAAGGTTACACTTAAATAGGGTTAGAGATCGACTCTACTTCACATGGATAGGGAGCCTGTTTCAGAACATGGAATCCTCTGAGACACATATCTGTCTCACCAACATGTCTTACTTATGTCATGAGCAAACTTTAAATCTTTGGCTCTAGTGGTTCGGATGCTGTTTGTTTTGCTGATGTGCAAAAGTTCCATCACAGCTGAATCCGAAGATGCCTTGCATGCCAGGGATAGATTACCTCTCAGCAACTTGTAGGGGACAGAGTATAGATATAAGGCTTTAAGGTGATCCATATAGGGCAATCTGTTTATATCCTGGATTCTTCTGGTAAGGAACCTTTGTGGGCATTCCAGCTGTTACATATGTCTGGCCAGGTACATGCTGAAGAGGGCATTATATTCAATGATGTGTCTGGTAACGGCCAAATCAAGTGGCATTATAACTTCCTTGGACCTGAATGCCATGCCCTTACTTATAAGTTGGGTGAAGTAGAATGATTCTCTTACTACCTTGGCCACATGCTGATTAAAGGCCTCATTATTGTATACATATGTTTCCATATCCCAGACTACTGGGTAAACTCTTAAGGATTGCCTTATCGATGTAGTAATTAGCCTGAGTGTCAGTGTTCCCAAAAGGCACTATATTGCATTTATTGGCATTGAGTTTTAGTCCATGACTTCTGTACCAGTCATTTGTCTGTGTTAGACCCTTTTGTAAGGTGTTTGTTTAATGAGGGAAGCTATGATAGCTCTCAATTTGCAGTCATCTGTGAACTTGATAAGCCAAAGGCCCTTGACATTCACCTTTACCTCCAAGAAGTAGATGCCAAATAGTAGCAGTCCAGTACGGAGCCCCGAGGTACCCCAGTAGTGAACAATATCTTAGTGGAGGTGATATCACTAATTCTGACTTCCAGGGTCAAGTCTGTCATCCAGCTGACAATCCAGTGAGTTATATAGGAGTTTACACCAGTTCAGTGAGTTTGTCAACTATACCAGAGTGGGGTTTGGTATCGAATGCTTTAGACAGGTCCTGGTAGAGAGTCATCATCATCATTACCACCCCCTTTTTCACATTTTCTACATGGGGCTGGGGTGTCATGTCACTTTTCACAATCTCTCCCTATTCAATGCCACTCTCCTACCTTCTTTGACACTGACTGTCACAGGTCTTCTCTCACATAATCCATCCAACTTTTGGCTGGGCAAACTCGTTTCCTCTTGCCTTCTTCCTGTCTGTCCTAAATCTACTTTATCAAATTGCCTTCTACTTTTCTACATATGTGGCTAACCAACTGGAATCTTTTCTTTTTGACTATTTCTGCAAATTGGAGCTACTTTGGCTTCTGCTCTTATGTCCTCATTTCTTCATCTGTCCCACAGTGTGTATCCTACCTTCTATCTCAGGCACTTCATCTCCATGCTTTGTTTTACATTCCAGTTTTCTGTACCATGCAGTAGTGCTGATTGTACCACTGTTTTTTAAACCTCAGGCAATAGGCATTACGCATTGTTTTATCCTCATCCATCGCCTCGGTGACCTTCTCAAAGAAGTCTAGCAGGTGTAGTAAGCATGATCTTCCCTTGACAAAGCCAAACTGGGTAGGATCCAGTATCTGAAGGTTGCCTATGTCTTTGTTGATCATTTTCATGATAATTCATTCCATAGCTTTGCATATTACACTAGTTAAGTCTGTAGTTTCTGGGGTTTCCGACTCATTGCAGTCCTCCATTCTCATAGTACAAAGCCAGTTCTGAGGCTATAGTTGAAAAGTCACTCAAATGGTCCTGATAAGACATGCTTCCAGCTATTTTGGAAGCAGCCCAGCATCTTGTCAGGGCCACTGAGGCTGTGTTTTTGCCTTTAGTGAGCACCACCAGGACCTGTCCCTGTTAATAGTTAGGGAGGGTGGGGGGTATGCTAGTAGATATTTCCGGGAGGGAGGTGGAGGGAGTGGAGGGTGAAATTTGAATTGAATTTGTCAGCTAGCAAATATGCTATGTTGCTGTGCTCGGTGAAGGTGGCATCACTGACCATCAGTTCGGCACACTGATGTGTGCGGCCTTTGAGGTTTCAGACATAGCTGTAGAAAGCCTTGTAGTTGTCTTTAGGCTGTGAGGATATCTTGACCTCATAATTGGCTTTGTTGGACTTTATTAGTCCTCATAGTTTCCTGTTTAGTTTAGAGAGCTCCTTAAAATAGTTGCTCTTCTTGATTTTAGCCATGACTTTTTTCCTTTTGTTATATACTCTGTTAAAGTTAGGATTCCACCAGTGTGGTTTGTTTTTAAAGATGGTTTTGTGCTTACTTCTAGTAGGTACAGTAGCCTTTATACAGTCATTTACATGTTTATACAGGGTCTCTGTGAACAATTCTGCATAGGTTGTTATGGACTAGGGGTTGGGAGGGGTTTGAATTTTGATAAACTATTGCTTAATAGGGTGTAGTTTGCTTGGGAATAGTACCTGTTACAGACTGGGGTTACTGAGTTGATTTTTATTTTGAAGGAGACAACTTTGTGGTCTAACCTTACCAGTGAGGGTAAGACACTTGGGGGTACATTATTCTTCCATATTGGTGAGGGGTCAATATCAAAAGATCAAACACAGAAATCATTGAAACCCATATGGTCGAGACCATATGATCAATAGTTCAATTTGTCTAAGTGTTTTGCCTGAGATTGCGTTACAGTAGTGATCAAGAAATTTGCTCTTTTCCCCATGTAGTGCAATCTCGGCTTTGGTATATATAATTAGCAGGGGTGTGTGGGGATGTGAGGAGGGCTTGCCCCCCCTGCAAAAGCATTATTTTTCTTGTATGCTAATTACCCAAGCTGTAGCCAGCATTTCTCCCAAAGTTCAAAAACTCCCTATTGCATACCTCATCTCAGACTAGCACCTAGTGAAATGAATTCTTCATATTGAACCTCTGATTTTGGAATGCCGTTCCCTATATGCACATGAGCACTGCCTGGTACATTTCTAAATCAATGCTCTCATTTCTTTTCCTCTCAGTCTGTCTCTGCTTCCCCCTACAGCAATTTGGCTATCTGGGATACTGTAAGTCAAAATTCTTTCTTGGTCCAGTCTGAATTTACTCCCCATAGTTACACTAACTGAATTAAGCGTAGCCCTCATTAAATAGTACTGTATGTTTTCTACACTTGACTTATGTTTCCTACTTAAATTTAGTCGACAATGCTAGTACAGCCACTGTTTGGATATCTAATATTTTATTATCTTATAGCTTTATAGGAGATTAGTATTCAAACTGCTTCAGGGCCTTTACAAGCCTAGCCAATATAACCCAATTTTACCCAGTATATGGCTCCTAGGGGCAAGAGGTTGGCATGGATTTGTGTCTGTACATTGAGTATCTTACAGATTGCCCCTGTCCATAAGGAACATGTGCACTAGTCCGAGTGTCTTCATCTACCTTTGGTATGCATATTTTGTAGGTTAGTTTGTGGAATTTACAACCAGCTGTTTAGTTATGGGATATTTAGTTTAAACTATTACAATCTGTAATTAATGTATGATTAAATAGTGCTTCTAGCTTTGTATCTTATTTCCAGTGTAAATCTCTTACCACTGTATTATCAGTTGTGTTATTTCTATAGACCACAACGATAACCATGATACATGTAGTTTGTGCCCTCTGACATAATTCAAGTGTGTGGGAAATGGATCATTTAAGATCATTCCACATACCCAGTAAACAAATAAATAACTAATAAAAGATTATTTAAATAGTCCGTGGATCATAGTCCTTGAAGAAGAAGCTAGTGTAGAAATATATAACAAATCTGACATCTATAGACATGACATTCTGTTGAGGCAGCTGAATGAGAGTGTATTATTGATAACAGTCACACGACTACATGTGTATGTGTGTGTGCGCGCGGGCGTGCACGTGTGCATGCACTTGTATGTTTGTCTGTCTATTTCTGTGTGGTAATTCAATTCTGCTAAATGAAAGCCAACTGTAATTTAAAATCGTGCCACTTCTGTTATTAGTTGATAGTTAACAGAATGTTAAGAAATAATTTACTGAAAGAAACAAGGAAGGGTAAGACAGGAAAACATTTCAAAAACAAAAAAGGAGGGAGGGAAGAGACAAGAAGATAGCTTAACTCTACAAAATTTGTCATCACTACAGAAAATACTGTTCTCAAAGTAAAATATCTTACCGGGACATCGAGCACAGCACTGTTGTTGGTCTTTGACTGGATTTGAACAATGAAGGGCAGGACATCTGATTTTATAACAACTTACAACACCCATCTGTAAAGAAAGACGTATCAGATATATCAGAAATATAGTTCCAAAAAAGTATTTGTGTGTGTGTGTGTGTGTGTGTGTGTGTGTGTGTGTGTGTGTGTGTGTGTGTGTGTGTGTGTGTGTGTGTGTGTGTGTCTTAAAATAACATATTTTACAACTACTGAACAAATACAACACACTGTGCTACAGAGAGAAAATAGCACCTCTGTTTTCATCCCTCTTAATCATGGATGCCCAGCATCCAAACAGAAAAGCTGACACAATGAAAAAAAGATACAAAAATAAAAATATAAAGGAAAAACTTAGAAAACTAAAGTAAAAAATTAAAATGGCTAGATTACATTCAAGTAAGTATACTTTCATTGGGCATCTTTCATTTGTGTAGGTTTCATCCATGCTGGTTGAAAGCACATACATTATGCAGGACCACTGTATGCTGTGGTTTTTATGCAACACTGGGGATGGTATATAAAAGTAAGGGGGCGGGGATACATGAAGCCTTGTCCCTCTCTAAATTGTTATTGTACTTTTGACTTGTGTTTCATGAATAAAAAATAATGCACTGTAACTAACAGTAGACTGATTCACATTACATATTTAAAGCACAGAAAACCATTAGATAATAAAAATAAAAGAGAGAGCAAAACAAACAGAAGTAACTATGCACAAAAAAAGGAAAAAAAGAAACACATCCCATCATCCCTAACAAAGGAAAAAAAAGAAACACATCCCATCATCCCTAACAAAGGAAAAAAAAAGAAACACATCCCATCATCCCTAACAGTAAGGTAAACTACAAAGTTCAAAAAATGATATAGCAATAAGAAGAAAAAAAATGTAAACTAAATGAAAAGTAAATAAAATAAAACTAAACCCTTCCCAAAGTAAAGCCATAGAACTCTACTACTCAGGAAGTTCAGTTAGTATATAACCTAGAATCTTGGATTACATGTCCTCTAACCAAACGCCGTTTCCTCTTCTTCTTCTTCTTTTTCTGGTTAGGGTTCGCCACAGTGAATCACCTGTACGCTCATGATTGGCAGTGGAGTTTTACAGTGTCGAGTTGCCAGCCCGGTGCCCAACCTTCCACAGAAGGCACACACACATGCACTCACACCTAGGGCCAATTTAGAGTGTCCAATCCACCTACAGCATGTCTTTGGGATGTGGGATGAAACCGGAGCACCTGGAGGAAACCCACGCGACAACAGGGAGGACATGCAGACTCAGCACAGAAGGCACCCCAGCCGAGAATCGAACCAGAGAACCTCTTGCGTTTCTAATGTGTCAATTTATTAAAGTGTTATTCTGTCTTGCAACATGGAATGTCAGAACATTAAATGGAAAAGGAAAAAAACACCTCTTGTTTATTATGAACATGCCCAATGTAACATATATATTGCTGTACTTAGGAAAACAACACCAGTGTAATTTATAATAAATATATATAACATATAATTTGCTTTATTTGGTCAAAGTCATGATCACTTTTTTAAAGAAGTAGCTTTTATGGTCCAAAATAAAAGCTTAATGCCAGTCATAGACTTCCCCTCAATATCTCACTGCCTGCTGAAACTGATCTTAAATGAACAAACGCAAATTGCTATCACTAAAGCTTATGCTCCTGCTGATTCAAGTTTGGACACTGACAAGGATACTTTCTATGAGAAACTTAAAACTTATTTTTCAAAAATAGCCAAGAAGCACATGGTCCATGTGCTGGGAGATTTAAAGATCATGTGCAGAGATGTTTTTATTACCATTTCTTTTAGCAGTAATTATGTTCTCATCATAAAGTGGGCTTTTTGATTCTAAAATATGAGTTTTCTTTAGTTCCTTCACTGAAAACAGATATTAAATTTAATAAACTTGTGTTTGTATGCTGATGTTAGGTACTTTCTGATTCCAATTTATGCGGTACTGCATTTTGATGATGTAATAGAAGAGATAAACAGTTTGTAGTGAGTAGACATGTATTCTGTAATCTGCAGCAGAATTCAACATATAAAATTACATAGAATGCAGCACAGTCAACCAGTCACTTAATCAGGTAATCTGACAATAAATCAACAATTAACTAAATACATTCATATTTAACTAAAATGTAATAAAAAAGAAATGGAGCAGGATATGGCTCACAGAAAAGCGCATAGTGCTTGGCATACAGCATAATAACACAGATATAATATTGTTATAAATAGTTGCCTAGCATGGGATGTTCACTCTTAAGAAGAAAACTAGGGGTATCTGAGTTTCACAATAATAGCTTACAGTAAAGCATGTCTCTGTATGTTATACAATGACTGGATTAGTGCTGGAATGAATAACTGAAAAGGCTTTTGGTCAAGGCCGCAACTCTACCTATATGAGGAAAAAGGTGCTGTAAGCAGTACTAGATGGGAAGCCAGACTGCCTGAAGTACCAAATTCCATATGCAGGTAGAGGTGTATTATAGCCATCAGAAGTAAGAGGAAGAGCCTGGGACCATGCACCCCTGACTTGGTGTAGTGTTAGCCACTGCCCAAACTACTACAAGAATGGCTCAGAGTATTCTATTTTTAAAAATAGATTTTCTTTCCTGGAGGAGTAGTGGCCCTGCAAGCCCATTCCTCTTCTTGGATGAGGAGAATGCACACATGACAGCCATGCCACCGTACAGGTGCAGCTCCAGTACAGGAGAGCCTCATGGACATGCAGCCTGCCTGTATGTCAGATCTAGTTCCCTAGCAGCAATACTAGGTCTAATATAAGGATGGAGCTGCTAAGACAAAGAACATCAACCAGACTCAGATACCCTGATAAGTTTTCAAAATAGTTTTAGCCGTGCTCGGCTTAGCTAGTGACATTCAGTAATGTAGAACATTACAGAATGTCAGCACCTCTTCCTAGCACAGTGAGTCTCCCTTAGATCTGTTATATTCAGGTATTAAATTATACACTGTTTGACTCTCCTTATGATATCATCAGAAGGTGTCACCAGATGACTCAGAATCAGGAAGTAATTGGATAGCTTCTCAATGCACTGTAGTAAACTTAATAAATATTGTTCAAGTGATGTAACTAAAGAAGAATTGCACATTTTGGGATCAGGAAGTCCAATGTCCATGATAAAAACATAACTGCAGCAAAAAGAAGTAGTAAATGATCTTACAATACAGAAAAATAAAAGTATCAAGAAGAACAGGATCTTATTATGCATAACTCTTAATTGTCTGTTATTTTGAAAAAAATACTGAATTTTCAACTAAAATAATAGGCTGCCATTAAATGAGTGGCACTTTTGAATCATGGTTTTGACTCTCAACTGTCTTTGATTTTCAAGGATGTCCCTGATTTTAACTGAAATTATACCTCTATCCCTCTAAATCCCTCCTAAAACTGGTGATACTTGGTGAAAAGGTGATGAATTACACAATAGCCAATGACAATAATAAGAATTATAGACTTATTTTATTTCATAAAATATGTATTAATCCACATTCACCCTTTCTGTCAATGTCTCAAGTTAATAATACTAGTATTTCAAAAGTATCCGTAATTGTCCTTAATTATTTCTGGACTTGCCCCTGATTCTGTTGAAATTCATCTCTGATTCATTGAGAGATATGTTACAGTTCTTTTTTGGGTGCAGCTGCCTGCAACTTAAACTCAATTTTATTTGCATGCAACAGATGGACAGTACATTACAAGCAGCCAGTGTGTCATCAAGGATGACAGCCATGCAAGACTTGCTAGAAAGAGGAAGAAATTGTGCACTTTAAACAAGAATTAGGAGAAATATGAGTCCATGGACTGCTTTGTGGTTTGTATATTATTTTTTTTTATTTAAAGTGTATTGGTGAAATTCTGAAGCAAGAGAAATATACAAGTCTTTGGAATTGGATGTATCTTCCTTACCTTATGCAACATCAAATTATACAGTTTTAATGTAAAAACTGTTTTTTTTTTTCATTGATAAGAACAGCCACTGGATTTTTTTCTCAGAGCTGAAAATTCCTGCCATGATATCAGGAAAGATCAAACCCACAATGCCTTACTATTTAAATTAATGAGAGCTGAAAATCTCTCCCTCATCACCATGAGAAATTGAACCCACAATGCTTTACTACTTAAATTAATGTACCAGCTACTGCATCTTCATACTAAATGCATCAATAGTGGTTTCTTTCTTCTTAGAAAGACAAGTTGTCAAGTAATTCTTGCAGATGGACAATATGATTATGGAGTAGTAAAATCACAATCTAAGTAAGTACCTCTACTTTGAAAGAAGTAAGTTATTTGTGTTTACCCACAATGCTGATGTATGTAAAACACTGCCTAATTACTATTATGACATCATTTTGTGGCTGCAGTTATAGGCAAAAATTGAGTAAACAATGAAACTAAAATACCAAAACAAACTATAATCGTTTTTTAGAAAATCACTTGTAGATCTGACATCAAGAGTATAATGGGAAATTAAATTAATTATAAACTAAAGATGCTTCTGAAAATGAGCAATACACTTTAAGTAACAAACAAATTGTTAACCTTGTGGCCATAGTAAGTTGGAATGTGGACCTGGACTGAAAGCACTTCCAACAGTAGTCAGGAGGACAGAACAATACAAAAAGAAGACCTGCTGCCAGTAGTGCTGTGTAGGTAAGAAAGATGAAGGATACCATACCCCCTCAGCTATGCCTGACGCCATAGAATGACATTGACTTTTCTTCATATTTATTTATTTATTTGTTTATTTTATTTGACATTTAGAACGAGTTTGTTATTAGTGAGTCAGTTTTCGAAAACGGAGAAGGAATTTTGGGTGAGGGTGTGTAGGTCAGAGAGGGTGTCAGAGGTGGAGATGATTGTGGAGTCATTGGCATATTGTATGAGAGTAGAGTAAGGGCAGGACATGTGGAGGTGGTTGGTGAAGATGTTAAACAATAAGGGACTAAGAACTGACCATTGAGGAACTCCCATCTTGCTAGGGAGAAAGGGAAACAGTGAGGAGAGCCATTTAACAGATTGCTGTCTGTTGAAGAGATAACTGGAACACCAAGAAATGCAAGTACTGGAAAGTCTGTGGTCAGAGAGTTTGGAAATGAGCATGGGGTGTGAGACTGTGTTGTATGCTTTGGAGAGGTCTAGAAAGAGGCAGGACATGAGTCTGCAGCAGATCACAGGAAACCCGGTAGAGTACAGGAAACAAAAAAGAGGTGGAAAAATAAGCAATCAGTCAAAGCAGCTGTATTAGGGAGATTAGCAGGTAAACCAAAAAGTATGTAGTAGTTGGGATAAAGAAGGGTAGTGTGAAAAACTAGTGGTAGAGGAAAGCAGAGTGAGGACAAGGAGGGAGTAGGGTATTGTTAGAGTATGTGGTGGGCTAAATAAAAAAAAAAAAAAAAAACAAATAGTACAATGGTGAATGCCAGGGAAAAAGGGGGGCAGCAGGAGGGTAGGGTTTGGTTTTGTGGAATGCTATAGCTATAATTTAAACAGGCAAGTGTCAGTAATAATAACACAAGGCTACATTCATTCACAGTGGTGGGCACTTTGTAGTTTTTATTTGTGTTTTTCTGTCTGACTTGAGGAGGAAAGTTATCACGTTAGTCTGGGCAGAGGGAAAGTCCGCACCGCAGGTTTATCTGTATTGCTTAGAAAGGGAAAGAATAAGAGGATGCTAAAGAGGGAAACTTTAGTTAAAATGTGAATTGAAAGGTAGATTGGTAGGGACTGTAGAGCATGTGGAGGTCAGAGGGGAAGAGTTTTTGATTTAGAGAGAAAAGCCAAGAAGGATGCAGAGGGAGTAAGTTACA
The DNA here is from genome assembly GCF_019279795.1 of Protopterus annectens. Taxonomy (NCBI): domain Eukaryota; kingdom Metazoa; phylum Chordata; order Ceratodontiformes; family Protopteridae; genus Protopterus; species Protopterus annectens. The sequence continues at coordinate 878,756,635 of NC_056735.1, read as the reverse complement.
ATGAGAAGATAAAACAAAACTAAGTTGCACATTAATGCACATTGCCTCAAACAGTGCTATATAAGGAACATTAGATGCAGAGAGCAGGTGTGTATATTAAATGCAGAGTCTGAAATCACCAATGTTAAAATAGTATACAGAATACATTGCCAGCAAATCACGTTCTCCTATACAAACCACTTTCTCCTAAAAACTTTCTATTCAGTATATGCCTGGTCTGTTCCTTAAAACATTTGTAGAAAAACATTTATTTTATTTATGTATTTATTTTACATTTGTTGAACGGGAGTGTCCGGCTGAGCTATTGCCTTTTTTCATTGGAGGCCCGGGGAGAAAAGCTCCAAAGATATACAATGCAATAAAAATAGCAATACAGATACATTTCAGTAAAAATAGCAATAGAGAATTTTGGTAGTTAAAATACATAAGCTACATACATATATATTGTTGACAGATAAAACAGTACTATAAACAAAAAGAAGAATGTTAAAAAGTAGAATAAGTTGTATGTTTTGGTTTAAAAAGAGAGTTGAGTAAATATAAGGTTTTGTATGCAGAGCAGCAGAAACTTAAAAGTTACAGAAGAATTTCAGGGAGCAGAGTATAGAAGAAGCTTTGGAGGTTGCATTGGAAACATTGGATGAAGTAGTTAATGGTAAGTTTTAGTAAGTTAGTTTGACTGTACTATAAAAGGTAGGTAATAATCAGGGAGGGTGACTACAATGGCAGGACCAGTGTTTTTTAAAATGGTCTTTGTTTGCTAGCTTAAATTGTTTGAGGTGAGTCAGAGACCTTATTTCTAGTGGGAGTTTGTTCCATGCAATAGAGGGATGGTAGATATACAAGTTGCACCCTGTGTTGGATTTGGGTTTGTGGATTTTAGTAGGTCTTAGGTTGAGCTTCGGAGAAGTCTGGTAGAGGAGTAGTGAGAGATGAGAGAATATAGACTTGGGCAGAAATCAGGCTGATATAGAATGGGGTGTATGATTTGGAGTTGGGATTGTAGGAACAGGTGAGCTAGTTCTGGCCAGTTCAGGCATTTTAGGGAGAGACAGTGGTGAGATTTATATGTTTGTTGAGCTGCAAATCTAACTATTTTGGGGTAAGTTGATTCTAATTTAGTAAGTAGGGAGGAGTTCAGATTTATGAATATTTGGGAACAATAGGTTAAGCATGGTAGAAGGTATGCATGGGTAAGAGAAATCCTAGCTTCAGTAGTTAGGAATTTGTTGTTCCTGTACAGTAGTCCTAGCTTTTGGTGGGTTTTTTTGATACAATTGTTAATGTGAAGATCGAATTTTAGTTGGTTATCAATGGTAATTCTGAGGAGTTTTGTGCTAGTTTTGACTTCTATAGGAGTATTGTTTAGGGACCTTATGGAGAAGGAAAGTTTAATGTGGTTTTCAGATTTAGGTAGAAAGAGTAGTAATTTTGTTTTCTTAGGGTTGAGGATAAGCTGATTATTAGTGAGCCATGTCTCTACTGAATTGAAAGATGTCTGAGTATTTGTTAGGAGTTCTAAGGGGGAATTAGCAATAGTTATGACTGTAGAGTCATCTGCGTATTGGACAATGTTATATTGAAGACAAGAGGGGTGGAGTGAGTTGGTAAAGATATTAAAGAGTAGAGGTCCAAGAATGGAACCTTTGGGACCATCACTTCTTACTGAGAGAGGGGTAGATATTGCTGAGTCCCATCATACTGACTGCAGCCTATCAGAGAGATAGCTAGAGAACCATGCAACTGTATCAGGGGAGAAGTTTAGGTCTACAAGTTTACTAAGTAGCAGAGTGTGTGAGACAGTGTCACAAGCCTTAGAAAGGTCAAGGAATAGACAGGATATCAGTTTATGATCATCTTTAGCCAGGGCTAAGGTGTTGAGAAATGATAATAGAGCTGTGGTTGTACTATGCTTGGGATGGAAGCCATGCTGTGTTAAAGTGAGAAGTTTTTCTTGTAAGAGATAATGCATAACTTGTTTGTGTATACATTTCTCAAGGATTTTGGAGAGAGGGGAGAGGACAGCGATAGGTCTGAAATTAGATATTTCTGTGGAGTTACCTCCTTTATGAATTTGAAGAGTGTAATATTGTTTCCAGATAGAAGGATCTTTAGACTCAGAGATGGAGCAATTGATTAGTATAGATACAGGCATAGCAAAGGAGTGTGCAGCAATCTGGAGAAAGTATACAGAGCATGGTTTGAGCTTTGAGAGTAGAGTTCTGTTATAGTCAGTGGAGACAGGTTTGAGAGAGAAGGAATTTACTGAGATAGTGGTTGAGGGGTGTATAGGGAGGTTTGAAGTGCTGTTGTTTGAGAGGTTGGGGTTAAATAGTTTGGAAATGGATTTTATAAAGTAGGTGTTGAAGGTATTAGCAGTTTCTTCAGGTGACTTGTCAGGACATGGGTTTGGTGAAGTTGGGTTACCTGGATGTAGTATTTGGTTTACAGCATTCCAGATTTTTTTTTATCAGATTTTAATGTTTTGGGGGGATTATGAAAGTCTTTTTTGTCTTTGTTGATAATTTTTTTTTGTCTGATTCCTAAGTTCTTTATACTTTCGGAGGTCAGCTGGAAGTTTGCTTTGTACCCATGTTTTCCATGCCCTATCTCTGGGTTTCATAATCAGTTTAGAGGACACATACAACTACAAATTACACTTACAGTAGTGCTGAAAAAGCACTAGTGTTCCACCAACCCAGGGAGGTCTCCAGCAGGACAACCACCAGACAGCCTTTGGTTTATTGGAGGTTGGTCAAGACACAGAATAACACTTTTATCAAGAATTGCTAGCCTGTATAGCAGGAACTCATAAAGTGTAAACTGCAACCAACAAAATCAAAACAGAGCAAACTCCTGGAAAAGACCCCAGTTCCTAACATAACTTCCAGTGTGAGTGTTACCCTGACCAGATTCGGTTGACAAGATAGTCCGATCCTGTAAAGCAGGAACTCATAAAGTGTAAACTGTGACCATCAAAATCAAAATAAAGCAAAAACAAGAGACTCCTGAAAAAGAGCCCTGTGTATGTTGTTATTGTAAACTTTTCATTTGTCACTTTTATTTAACTGCAATGAGTAAAAGAAATAAAGAAATACATGAAATAAAAACAAAGGGAAGCAAATAAAACAGTTTATCTTAATCACATTAACCCATGGCTTCCTAGGGTGCCTAATTGGTTCCTGTTTATTCATATCCACTGCTCACACCTCCTCCACTACTTATCCAATCACAGCAGTTTAAACTCTAATTTAATAATTTAACCAAACAGCATCACAAAGCCACAACTCAACTCTCCCTCAGTTACTAACACATTTCATCACTCACTTTACTCATTACCCTTTACCTCTCTATATCCTATCATAACCAGCAAGTCAGTACTTTATACTGCCCCACTGACCCATTCATCACCACACCTCATACAGCATTAGCCAATATTCTCATATCACCACACCTTTCTAATAGTTTCAACACAGAACTTTTCTCATTGAAATGTACACAGTCACAGGCAACTCCTTACACACTATACAAATATACTAAGCTAGCTAACAAACTTACACACAAATCCCTCTTATATTTAACCCAGTTCAAAATAAGCGGAGACATACACCCCAATCCTAGCCCTCAATCTCCCAGCCAAACCCCGCCTTCCTCAGATAAATCTATCTTCTACAAATATCATCAGTTTCCCATATAATAACTCTGACCTTATTTTAAACACCAATCTGAAAAGCATCCTAAATAAAACACATGAATTACATGCAACTCTTAACCAACACTACCCTGATCTAGCAATCTTAACTGAGACACAGCTAAAACCCCACATAGCAGACAGTGAAATCCTAACCCATGGGTATAACATCCACAGATCCATAAATTAGTTGGCTATATAGCCATAATATACAAAGAATCCATTAAATTGTAATGTCTTCAACTTAACCCCCCCATCTCAGTAATTATGAAATTTTAATCTCTCGCTAACAACCTAACCCTAAGAAGCACATCATTATCATTGCCATCTACATCCCCCCTGGTAATAACCCATCCATTAATGAAGAGCTCCTTTGTTGGTGTGCTACAACCTTTAGCCAAGAAACTATTATAATGGGGGACATCAATTTGGATTGGTCCATCTTCTCTTCAAACAATCCATCCTTCTTTATTAACTTCCATGGTTTCTATCAAATAATTCAATCCCCTACCAGATTTGATAAACATTCCAAAAACAATCAATACTCTAACAAATAAACCTTCTTTCTGTCAGCAATATGGTTGTCTCCCAGACAGTCTTAGTGACCATCTACCCACTTACCTACTAAGGCAGTTCATAAAACCTCCAAAAAGCATCATTTACAAGCACATCCACAACAAAGGAAATTTCTCCACAGAAGTCTGTAAGTCCCTCCAGCAGCAATGTGACTGGTCCTCTTTAAAATATCTCTACCTAGATTTAGCCGTGCAATACTTCAATGAAAAATTCCTCAGTATCCTAAGCAACCAAACTCCCCTTAGAAAGTTCCACACTAACTCTAAACAGATACCATGGCTTTCTAATGATACCAAGCACCTCCTCTAACAGAGAGACAGAGCCCGGTCTATCTTGATGCCAAAGACCAAGCCTCCCTTCTCACCTTCTGACAATTATGAAACCTAGCTAAAAGACAAATCAGGCAGGACAAAAAACTGTACTATACAACAATGCAACAAAAACACCAGAACAATTCCCAGAAATTCTGGGGATCCATCAAACAACTGCTTAAGCCTGGACAGAGCACAATTCCATCTCCTAACACAACAAATACCACAAATAGTATTGCCTCTTAATTATGTACACACTTTATCAGCTCTTTACTGTCCCTACTAAAACACAAAAGCAATACCCCTCTATCTGTTCACACATTTCCAGAAAGAAACCTAAATTAATTTTCTATCAAACCAATTCAAACAAACACCATCAAAAAATTTCTGTCCAAACTAAAGCCCTCATCCCTAGCTGCTGACCAACTACCCAATGAATTCCTTAGATTAGCAGCAGATGCATCTCCTACCCCATATCCTTACTACTCCATTGTTGAGCAATATATTTCCAAGCTTTGGGAAATCTGTTACATCATTCCTCTACACAAAGGCTTCACTGAGTTCTCCAACTGCAGGCCAATTGCTATCCTCCCTCCCATAGCTAAAATAACTGAAAATAACTGAAAATTGTGTACATACACAACTTCTCAACTACCTACTAAATAATAACCTCATATCAACTTCCCAATGTGGTTTTAGATCAAAACATAGTATTACAACTGCTTTTGTTAGCTTTACAAACTTAATCAACTAACTCAAAAATAACCAGCTAGTCTCTTCTATCTTTCTGGATATGTCTAAGGCCTTCGATACAGTAACCCACCAAAAACTACTCACTGAGCTACCTTCCTCAAACCTTACCCAACCTGCCCTCTCTTCATTTCTCAGCTACTTAACTGACTGCCAACAGGCAGTTAAGTGGCAATATGAACCCTACCCTAATGCCTGTCTCAGCGGGTGTACCTGAAGGTTCAATTCTGGGTTCATTACTCTTTACCATATTCACCAATAAACTCAGCACAGCTACCCAACATGTAACTATAGCATGATACACAGATGACTCCACCCTTATATGTTCAGCACCCTCCTTACCTGAACTCCTACAGAAAATCCCAAAATCTCTCCAAGACTTCAAAAACTCTCTCTCAGACTGCCAACTGGCTCTCAATCCAAATAAAAACAAAGCTCATGCTTTTCACTAATAACCAAACAGTTAGTCATTCTCCCCATTTTACAGTCTACTCTTCTAATAAAACTAAAATTGAGCCAGTCCTTCACACTAACCTCCTCGAAGTCACAACTAGCAATAGCCTAAAATTTGACAAACACTTAGCTTTTACTATTGAAAAGGTCCAGATTAAGCTAGGGTCACTCTACAGAGTTAAACCATACCTGGCTAACTCCACCAGGCACTGCATAGCCAGGACACATCTACTCTCCACCCTACTATACAACTCACCAATATTCATTAACCTCAGGAAATCAGATTTAAACAAACTGGAGTCTTGCTACAATAAAATCTCCAAATGTGCTACCAATTTCCCCTACAGGGAACACTACTGCACAGCGTTATGCCAACTTAAATGGCTCGATCCACCTGATCTTCAATCCCTTAACCAACTAAGTTTCACCCACTCCATCCTTTACTACCCAGAATCACTGCCCTGCACTCAACAACCTAGTGCAGCCCCACCACAACTCCAGACCCCTGACAGCCTCCAACAAACTACTACTTAAAGTAACTAAGCCCAATAATTGTCATGGGACTCTGTTTTCAAAACCAATAGCTAAATCCTGGAATGCCATGCCTCAGACATTACTAAACACGGGGGCGTGGCCAAGGATGAACACAGGATAGCAGCAGATTTCTTCAGCTCCACCAATTTCATTACATTGACAGGAATTAATTACTTAAAAAATTAATTCTTGAAGTAATTTTCTTTCTAAATATGTTTGTTTTATATAGTTCTTGAACTATATCTAAAAAAGAAAGGAAATCTTAATAATATTCCTGTCAGAAATTACTTTGGAAATTTTCCTGTCAGTTTATCAGTCTGAAATGAGTTCCAGTAAGACAAATTCTCAAGACTCCAGCATCAAGAAAGAACTTCAGTCTCTGATAATTATAGTCCAGCAACTTACTGCTAAGATGGATAAAATGGATACTAAAATAGACACTTTCATAGAAAAACTACAAAACAAATAGACTTGTTATATATGGACCTGCAACAACAGAAGATCCAGATGACAGGCATAGAAGAAGCTGTGAATGACATGGAAAATAAAATACAAGAACAGGAAATCAACATTGAGTTTCTGCTGAAACAAAATACACATTTACAAACAAAGCTGGATGACCTGGAAAATAGATCTAGGCAATAACATTAGGATTTTTGGACTGCCAGAAAATATTGAAGGTAACAATATTACTTCTTTTTAACAACATGGCTCCCTAAAACTTTAGATTTACCAGAAGCATTCTCTTTTGGTATCGAAAGAGCACATAGATCTATAGCTAATACTAACTCTAACAAAAACTATCCTAGATCAGTTATAGTTAGATTTCTATCATCTTTGATAAAGAGATGGTTCTTAAATCTGCTTGGGCTAAAGCTCCTGTTAAGTTTAATGAGACAACTGTGCGTTTTGACAATGACCATTCTTCCATGGTAATTGCTAAAAGAAAAGTTTTTCTGCCACTAATAAGGGAGCTTAAAAGCACAGTTTAAAACATACCTTCTGTTTCCGCCAAGCTTAAAATCTTCCTTCCTGATGGTCCTAAGGTCTTCGATGATTTAGACTCTGCTTTACTGTTTGTCAAAGAAAGGATTTTGGATAAAATAGAAGAAATGGAATGGGCTAGTTCTTCATTAAAGAGATTGGCAACTGAAGCTTCCTGGAAGACTTCAGAGAAGAAGAAGAGACTAAAAACAAATGATTTGTTATATGTTTTTCTCTCTCATCATTTTAGTTCATTATTAATCTTTTGAATATAGTTCCTGCATTTCCAGAAAGCCACAAATATTTTGGAAAAGATTTAATCAAAGTTATTCTCTATGTGCAAAGAAATGTTTTGTTTCATAACCAGTCAAAATGCCTGATGATTTAATGGCAGGCTGTGACTCGATTTGTTTTTCTTTCTGAAAAAGTAAGGTTAGTAATTTGATACATTTTTTTATCTTTACCTTTTTTTTTACTTCTTCTTCTATTATTTTCTTTGTTTAAACAATGACATTCTATTTAGATTATGTAGTGGGTAAAGGGTGGGGAGGGCAGGAGAGAACAGTAATGAAAATATCATTAATAGAATAATAACATATTTATTTCTTGTAAAAGTTTATAAGTTCTTCAAATGCTATTTCTAATTATACTTTCTTGATTATACTGCTTATGCTTGTTTGTAAATAATCTGTCATGCTTTAACTAATAATAATCAGAACTAAATAAGAGTGAATAATATGTTTTATTTTTAACTCTATTAATATAAACAGTAAGTAACATTCCATTGTATATACTTCTTACAGCTTTCTCTTACATTAGTTTATTTCTGCCACACTCCCTTTTATTTTCTACTCTCTTTTCTTTTCTTTATTAATATATAGAAATGCTTTTGACTGTGTGGGCACAGTGAATAATAGGATTTGTATGAAAATTGAGTTGGGAGAAGAATGCTGAGTTTTATTACTTGTTGGTAATTTTGAGTTTAATTTCACTTGCATAGAGGCTGTGATGATCTGTGGAATACATTGTGGAGGTTCTGTCATGTTTAGATGCATTTACACTGCTAAATGAATGTTTGTCACTAGTTTTTAATAAGTTTCCGCCAAAATGTTAAGAGAGACAATCTGGGATGTGGGCTGTCTTATGCACAATGTCCTTGAGTTACCTCAGAATCTTCAAATCACAGAATTCTCACAAAGAAACTGAAAGCAGTTAGTATAAACATTGACAAGGTTATCACACTGACACACCACAGATTCAGGAAAAATACTCTGTTCATAAAATATGTCAGTTATAATGAGTTTAAATGATGTAGTTTCTTGTAGTAAGTAAATGTCTTATTTTAGAAGGCATAAAAAATGAAACATTTATTTAAATGTTTTTGAAATTCTTCTTAACAGCAACATAATAATCTGTGTTAAAAATTTGTGTTCCAAACATATACTTTACTATAACTCATTTAATTCATCTGATTGACAAACATAAATAATCTTATAACTCTATTCTGGAAGAAATGTCATGTGATATATTTTAAAGCAGTAGGTTAGCATGATTGTAAAATCTGGTTACCAATATGTGTTTGCTGTGCATTATTTTGTATAAAGCAGACAGATTTATTCTAGGGACAGCAAGTAGGACAGTGCTCTACAAAGGCACAACTCAGTGAGATCAGATATATATATATATATGTATGTGTGTGTGTGTGTGTGTGTGTGTGTGTGTGTGTGTGTGTGTGTGTGTGTGTATGTGTGTGTGAGTGTGATGGCTTTTTTTTCTGAGAATCTGCATAACTATCTAATATGATTTATAATAATTTCTATGAATACAATATTTTACTCTATTGACAAAATGAATGTTTGCCACAAGTTTTAATAAGTTTCCGCCAAAATGTTAAGGGAGACAATCTGGGATGTGGGCTGTCTCATGCATAGCGTCCATGAGTTTCCTCAGAAGCTTCACTCACAGAATTTTCACAGAGAAACTGAAAGCAGTTAGTATAAACATTGACAAGGTTATCACACTGACACACCACAGATTCAGGAAAGTACTCTATTCATAAAATATGTCAGTTATGATGAGTTTAGATGATGTAGTTTCTTGTAGCAAGTAAATATCTTATTTTGGAAGGCATAGAAAAATGAAACATTTATTTAAATGTTTTTGAAAATCTACTTAACAGTAGCATAATAATCTGTGTTAAAAACTTGTGTCCCAAACATATACTTTACTATAACTCATTTAATTCATCTGATTGACAAGCATAAATAATCTTATAACTCTATTCTGGAAGAAATGTCATGTGATATATTTTAAAGCAGTAAGTTAGCATGATTGTAAAATCTGGTTACTAATATGTGTTTGCTGTGCATTATTTTGTATAAAGCAGACAGATTTATTCTAGGGACAGCAAGTAGGATTGTGCTCTACAAAGACACAACTCAGTGAGATCAGATATATATATATATATATATATATATATATATATATATATATATATATATATATATATGTGTGTGTGTGTGTGTGTGTGTGTATGTATGTATATATGTGTATGTGTATATGTATGTGTGTGTGTGTGTGTGTGTGTGTGTGTGTGTGTGTGTGTGTGTGTGTGTGTGTGTGTGGATGTGTGTGTGTGTGTATATGTGTATGTGTATATGTATGTGTGTGTGTCTGTGTTTATGTGTGTGATGGCTTTTTTTTTTTTTTTTTAGGTAATAACGCAGGTGTTTCTGAGAATCTGCATAACTATGCAATATGATTTATAATAATTTTTATGAATACAATATTTTACTCTATTGACAATAATGAGTTTAAGTAAATGCTCATATACAAACAATTCAAGATTTTTTTGGAAGCTGTTGATAGAATTCACATGACAGAAAATAGATGCATCTTAATGCATGTAATGTCTGAATCATATTAGCCAAAGTTTTTGATTTAAATGAATGTTAGAACATAATTTTCTCTCCTCTTGATTTCTAACATTAAGATTATTTGAATGCTATTAGAATACAAGTGTTATATATTACATAGATCTATATAATAGTATGAACAGTTTTAAAAAAAAAAAAAGTTTATTTTAGTTTATATGATGCTGTTTTACCAAATGTGTAGTTTTGTCTTGATAGATAATTGAATTGAAAACTGTTAACCTCAGTTAAATATAACTAGTATTAAATTGATAAGGTGGTAGCTGAGGTACTGCTGCTTAGGGTAGGGGTTAACTTGAGTAGTAAATACTGCTCTAAGTTGGAGTTTTCAACTCAGGCGGGATGCAAGGTTTAATCCTTACATTATTTTCACTTGTTCATTGTTATATGTATATAGTTTTGACATCCACAATATATTTTGTACACTCATTGTCACTACAAACAAAATTGAATCCTATACAAAATCCCATAAGAGATTTAATAAATACAGCTATATTTAAAGGTACACCTAAAAGAGGAGATGTAACATTATTTATCTGGTTATTTGTTATTTCGATCATAAGATTCTTGAGTTTTAAAAATGCCAAATGACATCTTTAAAAGGAATTTCTTTAAACATTAATGGATTGAATAATCCGTGTAAAAGGGCAAGCCTAATAAGATACATTAATCTACACAAGGCCAATCTAGTCTTCCTGCAAGAAACCCATCTCTTGAAAAAGATATTGATAAACTAGCCACTAATAAGTATACAGTATTGGTTAGTTCAGAGCACACTCAGAAAAAAGAGGAGTGGCTATTTTATGGAATAAAAGTATGCCCATTCCTAAAACCATTAAGTCTTATCAGGATGACAAAGGAATGTTTTGTATGGTTACAATACAAATTAATGGGAAGACTTACACTTTAATTAATGTATATTGGATACCTGGAATTGGTATTAATACAGTGAAACATCATATTGATAAGATCATATCATTCTCTATAGGGATATTATTTTAGCTGGTGATTTTAATTGTATACTACATGAAAGTGATACTACCACTATAAAGAAAAGAAGAATTACATCTAATGCAAAACATTTAAATGATTTTGCTAATTCTTATCATTTGAATGATATTAATAATCAGATAGAGTCAAAATCATTACCATACACCTTTTTTTCTAACAGATACAAAACTTATTCAAAAATAGATAGGGTCTTTATTTCTAACCAGATGGTAACAGATTTAATTAATTCCAAAATCATTTCATGTCCTATATCTGATCATAACTCAATTGTTTTTGAATTCATGATAAAAATACTCATAATGTTCAGATCAAAAGGATACCAGCATACTTAACTCAGCTAAAAGACTATAAAGAATATATACTTTCAGAAGTACAACATTTTCTAGACATAAATAATACTCCTGAAGTCTCCATTGTCTATGTTTGGGATGCCTTAAAATCATATCTATATGGACAAAGTATCAGATGGTATAATAACAAAAGGAAATCTTGGGATAAGGAATTGTTAGATATTCAAAGTAAACTGGACTCTTATAAGCATAATAATAAAGAAAATATTATGGACAAGAAAGTTATTGAAGAAATAAACAAACTAAATGAGAAATACAAAGAAATTTTAACTCATAAAGTTAAAATAACTTTAGAGAAATACAAGTTTTTGTCTTATTCAATAAGCCCCAAATACTTACATAGACTTAAAAATAAAACAAAAAGATTGAATAAACAAAACCATATCAAAGAAATCTTTTCTCTAAGGAAAAAGAAGAATGTTTCTAGTATACCAGAAATACTGGACGAATTTAGAAATCACTTTCACAAGATTAACCATAACAACATTAACATGGAACCTAAAGATAAAATAAAGGAGTTTATAACCACAAACATGAATAAAAGCTTAATAAACAACAGATTAAACTATTGGACAAGAGTATTTCATATACAGAAGTTATTACACAAATAAATAAGCTTAAATCAAACAAAGCACCGGGTAATGATGGTATTATACCAGAGATATATAAAATCCTTTCTAAAACTACATATTCATTAATACATAAGGTTTTTATTCTGGCCCAAACTGAGTTAATAACCCCCATGTTGGCAATATACATTTATTTCACCAATTTTAAAACCTAATAAAGATCGAACTAGATGTTCTTCATATCGACCCATCTCATTACTTAATGTTGATTATAAAATGTTTATGAGTATTTTTGCTGATAGATTGAAGACAATTATCCCGGCATTATAGACATAGATCAGACGGGCTTCATTGTAAATAGAAATACTTTTGATAATATAAGAAGAACTTTAACATTAATTGATTTTGCAAATAGGAAAAGAAAGATTTAACACTTATTAGTCTTGATATAGGTTCAGCATTTGATTCAGTAAGTTGGGACTATCTGTTTACCTTACTGAAATGCACAAATTTCTCTGATGCATTTGTAAATTTAATTGAGCATTTATACAAAGGAACGCTGGCTTATATTAAGGTAGGAACATATGTTTCACAAAAATACCCATTCTTAAAGGTACAAAGCAAGGATGTCCACTTTCTCCACTATTATTCACTTTAGTAATGGAGCCTTGGGCTAATTTGATTAGAAACAGTACTGACATCGAGGGTTTTGAAATAGAAGAAAATACAACATCAAAATTCAACTTTTGCAGATGATGTTCTAATTACATCAGCAGGATCTAATTCTTCTATGCAGTCTTTATTTGATAAAATGATGAATTTTAAAAGTATTTCTGGTTTAATATTCAATGAAGAAAAACTAAAATACTACCTATATATACACGAAAAAATACTCTCATTAGTGATTTTACTAAATATGTACCCAACTCAGGTCAGATAACTTATTTAGGTATAATACTATCTAAAGATATTAAATCTATTATATATAATAACTATAATACCTGTTTTCTTAATATACAAAATCTTTTAATACCTGGAATAATATGTTTTTACTATGGAGGAGAGACTTACAATTATTAAAATGATAATATTCCCAAGATTTTATACTTAATACAATCAATAATACTTTCACCTACAAAATAACTATCAAGAAACTGAATACACTAATGTTAAATTTCTTATGGGCACCTAATAGACCTAGGATTGCATTAAAGAAACATACTAATAGCTGGTCTCAAGGGGTATTTCTTTTCCAGACTTTAATTTATATATTATCTCTTCTATTATAAAAGTTATTACTTTATTAATAGATCGGTCATATGTCAAAATGGAAATATTATTGGGAGCTAATTAGTATGCACTTCATGAAAATCTCCTTAACACATAAAAATATGATTATAAATAACTCCATGTTGTGGTTGCTAAAGGAATTTTGTACCTCACCTATTACACCTAAACATATGGTCTGTTACCCATTAAATATTATTATTAGTTATCGTAACTTTATATTCATGCACCCTAAGTATAGGGAATGGAATTTTATTGTATTCCCTATAATTTATACTCAGGGTATGCTTATGTCATCTACTTCTGAAGGAGCTCATTTAGCTATAGATAATAATCTAAAGTACTGGTATCAGCTGATATCTGATAATAAAGTTAAAAATCTAGATTTCTTAAAACAAGAATTTGATCTAAGAGAAACTTGCTGGTTAGAGGTTCAGATCTTTAGACAACATCTCATTGATAGAATAGATCTAATGTCTATAACAGTTAAAGAATCTATTCCAAAACTGATTGATTACTTGATAATAAATTTACAGCATAAAGTTTCTGATAAAGGTAAACTTTCATATATACATAAAATTATCAGACAAGAAACTTTTACAATGTAGATTCATACTGGAATTATTTCACCTCTATTAATGGGGACCCACCAACTCAACAAGATAAACAATATATATTGGAATCTGCTTATAGAACTACATCTTCCATTGTCTGGAGACTTTATACATGGAAATTTTTACATAGATCTTTTATACACCTTTGATGATGAATAAAATTAATAATAAAGATAATCTATGTCAGAGATGTAATGTAGAAATTAATGCTGACTGGGCTCATATGTTTTATGACTGTATGAAGTTGAAAGAATACTGGAAGTCAATTAATGAATTTTTGCAGGCTCTTTTACAGATAATTTCATTATTTCTAAGTCTCTTATATTATTCAACACACCTGTACCTCAATGTGTTAAAAGATTAAGCTTCCCTTGTTATGGTCTATCCTAGCAGTGGCTAGGAAAATAATAACTAGAAATTGGATTTCAGATACACCTCCTTCGTTCAATGAATTAAAAAATGTTATGAATATAATGTGTCATATGGAAATAAGCACAATTAGAATGAGAACAACTAGAAAAACATCACATTTTATTGTATGGGATAATTTACAAAATTTGTTAAAAAATTCTAATTTCAATAGCACAGTATTTTAGTTTAATTAATTGATCTGATTGTAGTGGATGTCTTTGTAAATACTTTAGTTGTTTTGTTGAATATTATAATAATACCTATTTTTAATTATTTGTATAAAATTGTTATGATATTTCTCTTATATGTTAAAACAATAAACTTGTTTTGAAAAAAAAAAGACATTACTAAACACTACCAACACACCAAAATTCAAACAACTTCTTAGGCAACACCTAACAAACAACTGGATCTGCTCTTGCACGATGCCTGGCTGAACATATTTTTCTTTTTACCAACTCTATCAAACAACCACACTATTTCCTTATCTTACTTAATCCAAATTAAATCTATTTTTCAATTCCTACTCTGCCACCCATCTGTCACTCTATCCAAACCAGTTCCATCTATTTCAACTTACTCCACTGCCAACTATCTCTCCCTTTATATTCCCAACTATATAAGTGCCTAAGAATAAGCTTGGATACCATGTGCAACAATTAACTGTTTTTATTGTACATTTTTAATGTATGTCTCACTCTTCATGTACAAATTATGTCACAATATCTATTCATTGTTCAGTTATTTTTCTAATGTAATGCACTTTTCATGCTAGCATTTTGTTTAACTTGTCTTTCTGTGCCACATAACTCATTTTATATTTTTACTTCTTTATTCAAACAATGTTATCCTTCACAACCTATGCAATGCTTTTTTAATATTGTCATTTTAAGGTATTTTGTTTTTGCATTCTTGTTATATTTTGTGATGTGTTGTCATTCTTTCTTTTGTTGTCTTTTTGGTAATTGTGTTTCACTAATATGGAGATTTTCTCCCCAGGCCTCCACTGAAAAAGGTACAATGGCCCAATCAGACCTTCCCGGTAAACAAATGTAAAAAAACAAACATAAAATAAATAAAACTAATTTTTTTACAGTCAGTGGTTTTACCTCCTTGAAGTTGTTTTAGAGATACAGAGAGAAAATGCTATTGCTGTAAGAGGTTTATTTTCTGCAGTTCTATCTCCATCAGCTTCCTTTTGACTGTCAGTGTCAACTCGCATTTTGTATTATTTTCCTTCCTTTAATTTTTATTGGCAGTCATCTTTGATACACATTTTAAGCAGTGATAAAATGGCAGGCTTAAAAATGTAACTGAGTTAACAGATCTTTTCAAAGTAATAGCTGTAGTTCAGTGTGCAAATGTGAGAAATCTGAGTTTTTGAATAATAGGTGTTACTTAGGTTGAGATGGCTTGCGTTGCATTCACAGTTAATACTGTAACTAGAACTATAGCCCTTTGAGTTAATCTTCCCTCCCCAACTTACTGACCCGTCTCAACCAAACACTGTATACAATGAACAATTTTGTAACAAAGCACCAGAAAGAAATGTGCACTTTCCCAGAAAATACAGTGCAGAAATATACAAAATCAAATACTGACAGAAAATCAAGAGAGTAAAATGAATCAGAGTTTGATTAAAAGGAAAGACAATTAATTTCTAACAAGAAAACATTTAGACTAATGTGTGAGTGGAATTTTGTGGTTCATTTGCATCTAAAAACTAAGTTTGCCTTGCTTTTGTTCAGACCTTGCTTTTGTTCATACTCCTAACTGAACCTTTATTCTACACTATTTATCTGAGGTGTGATGCTGACAATCTGTTACTGATAAGGCACATTTAAATGTCAATGTTTAAGATACATTTGTTTTCTTAATGGCTCGGTAGTTGGAATAAATTACCTAATCTATTTATTCTGCCCCTCCTAGCCTTCATGAGGTAATACATGATGAGACAAACATAGGAAAGAAGGGCAAGCAGAAATAAGTTTAGACATAAAACAAATGGAATAATTATCAAATAATGCATTTCTGTATGTGGAGCATTCAGCACCTATCTATCTATCTATATTTGTTTACTGGGAAAGTCTGACTAGGTAATATCCATTTTCAGCAGAGGCCCGGGGAGAAAAGCTCCTTCTGTTTACATTGTATAATACTAAATTCCAGGTTACAGTAATAGATTACTTAACTTATTGATGTAGTTCTTTAAAATCTGTCCCTGGTTTTGAACATCTTTCCTTCATTATCTTTTGGCTTTGTCCCTGATTCTTGAGCTAAGCTTAAGACATTGTGAGCTATGACATGAGGAGTGATGTTTTCTTGTTCAGTGCTTTCATAGTGTTGCAAAATCCTGAATAAAACAAGGGTTTGCATATTTGGCTGTAGTGCCAGTAGGCACATAACAGTGTATAAATATTAATGCTTTACTCCCATGTCATACAAGCGGGCTTTTGCAAGAACACATATATTACCTATTTATTTATAACATTATCTAGAATTATTCCTTCTGAAGAGAGTTAAACTGAGGTCACATCTGTCTGTGATGGTAGTAGCTCAGGTGTAGATCCCACAGCACCTACCAAAAATAGTATCCCTGGGATTCATAACAGTTGCCTCTATGTGTACATTTATGGTAATCTTTCTGAGTGAATAGACAGCACAAGCAATGTGAAACACATGGTCTTGAAAACTTAGTGGTAACTTTTATGAATCCAGTGCCAAGTTTTTTTTTTTTTGATTAAATAGTCAAGATCTACAATAATATGATACAAAAGGAAAAGTAAAACAACCACTAAAACAAAATAATACAAAAGGAAAAGTAAAACAACCACTAAAACAAAATAATACAAAAGGAAAAGTAAAACAACCACCAATACAGAACAATATTTGCAAACATTCACCCACCCTTTCTGCCACAACCACTTATGAAATTTTTCCAAAACTAAAGAACAATCCCATAGTTTATTAGACAGTAATTTCTCACAATGGGTTTTTCAAATAGTTTATAACACTGCAAAATATATCATTTAGTGAAACAGATGAACCAAAAAAAAAAATAAAAAAAATAAATAAATACTATCTTGTTTGCTTGTTTCCCACCTTTTGTAACTAGTATAGTCCAGATCGCAGGCTTTGCTGGTATCAGGACTTAAGTTTCTATATTCAGAGCTATTCTAGACCTTGCTGTGGTAGAGGGAGGTCCTACTGCTTACTAGTGAGAGTAGTGAGCATTGTACAGCCTAATGCTAAAGGAGTGGTTTTCAGCTCTGAAAGTGTGATTTTATTGGCAGTTTGGGGCTGATTTCTATCCCTTTCAACTTTCTGGCTTAGAAACGCGTGTTTGCACATGTTTGAGCTTGTTTTAGATCAGCAGATCCTGTTTGGGCGTCCTGCAGACTACTACAGCACCAGAAATGAGAGAGAGACTTTTTGTGCTAACTGCAAGTACTTTTGGCTTAAACTGCCCAGTCTTTGCTGTTTTTGATCATTTTTGTTAACTGCACTTCTCAAGAAAGCTTTACAAGTAGACTAGCTACTTATTCTACTTTTATTTCTGCCTTTAAATTGTTTTTCAGTTTGTGCACTTGCCTTGCTTAATTTTTAAAGTTTAAATTGCTAATTTTGGAAAGTTTTAAATTGCATTTACTGTTTCGGGCAACACACTCAAGTGCGTTAGCCTTTTCTGTGCTTATTTACTGTATTTTTCAATAGCTTAGCCTGTTTTAACCAAAAAAAAAAAAAAAATACTATCTTGTTTGCTCATTTCCTGCCTTTTCTATCTAGTATAGTCCAGATCTCAGGCCTTGCTGGTTTCAGGACTTAAGTTTCTGTATTCAGAGCTATTCCAGTCCTTGCTGTGGTAGAGGGAGGTCCTACTGCTTACTAATGAGAGTAGTGAGCATTGCACTGCCTAAAGCTAAAGGAGTGGTTTTCATCTCTGAAAGTGTAATTTTATTGGCCATTTGGGGCTGATTTATATCCCTTTCAACTTTCTGGCTTAAAAATGCCTGTTTGCTCAATTTTGCATCGTGCAGCACTGCGGGGCTAAGGTTAAACTATTCCCGACACCAGAAAGTCTGCTCTTCAAATTTGCCCTTACAACTAGCTGGTTTCTCAGTAGTAGCACTAAAATCTGAATCCCTGTGACTAGCACTTGATCTATAACCTGCAGGAAAACACTAAGAAGCCTTAAACTGATAAATGCACTCAACTCTTCTTGTAAATGAGGAGAAAGTAGTTGTAGGCACTAAGCCTATAATTGCAAAGTACCTTACCAAGGTAAGGGAAAACAGCTCTTGTTCTCTACAAAAGAAACACCAAACCAGGCATTGCCTCATGTACACAGACAACCCTCTCCTCTTACCACCCAACACTACAACGTGTGAGAGATGCACTTACATAGCCAAACTAGAAGCAAAGCTCTTTCCAGCCAAGATTGTGCTAGACAGTCAAGAGGAGAAAGTTAACACCTGCACTATACCTCAAGCAACACATAGACTTTCAAGACTTACATCACCAACACCCACAGATAGAAACACTAAACACACATATGCGAAGGCCCTTAACATTAACCAGCAAGCAACAAGGACCTCTGAAGCTGATACACAAACAAACACCAATCACAACCAAAGTAACACATAGCTCAAAACACCAGTGTGCCACCCAACAACAGCCCCTAAGGCAAGACAACGTACCCAACACCTTAGTCATAGGTAACTCCATAGTCAGGCACACTGATGTCCCACTCATCAAGCTGGACAAGGAGAAAATTACCATCTGCTGCCTGTTGGGAGCCAGGATCCACCACATAACGCATGTACTCAAGTCACTGCACAACAAGTACAAATATAACTCTATCATTGTCCAGGTAGGTGTGAATGACTTGAGACGTATCTCCCTGGACTACCTGAAAAGAGACATGGAAGAGCTCTTGGATCATGTAGCCCAGGCAGGTATGGCCCTAGCCCTGAGTAGCATCCTGCCTTCGCCCAGAATGATACCACAGTATAAAGACAAAATGATTGACTTCAACAATTGGCTATGTTTTTGGTGTCGTTCAAAGGGGATCCAGTATCTGTCTGCCTGGAACGACATGATCGACAAACAACAATGCTTTGCCAGAGATGGTCTGCACCTGTTGCCCCTGAGATTCAGGTTACTGGCCAAGGCTCTTGCCACCCCCATAGTGCCTTTTTTAGGCAAGTCTCAAATGACAAAACTACCACCGTAACAGATAAAAATATGCAAAATCTGAAGGTTATGCTACTCAGTGCTAGAAGTCTAAACCTCAAAATGCACTCTGTCGAGGTACTCCTAAAAATGGAGAACATTGATATCTGTGCAGTAACCAAGACCTGGTTCAAGGCTCCAGAGAGCACCCCTGAAATACCAGGCTGCAACTCTTACCACATTTTTCGGCCACCAAACCAGAACCGAAACACTAAAGCTGGTGGAGTGTCCATATTCACCAAGGATATTCACACCTCCAGCCTAGTTGCCCAACACAATGTATCTGAAATATTACAGGTGCAACTAACATTAGATAAGACTGCAATCCAAACTGTAGCTTGCTACAGATCCCCCACCATGCCCCAAGATTCTCACTACACCTTTCTAAACATATTGGAAAATATTAAGATACAACCTAACACCCTAATACTGGGTGATTTCAACTACCATGCTATTAATTGGGAAAACTACAAGGGTACCAATACCTTTGCCCAGCGGTTCTTGGAATTCATAAATTCCAACACCCTGGATCAACTAATCCATATTCCCACCAGGGGCTCAAATATCCTTGACCTGGTCATTACCAACTTGGGAGATTGATGCTCCACACCAGCGGTCACCCCCCTTCATTGGTCATGTCTGACCATAAGCTAATCACCCTTGACATCCACATCCCACTCCCATCCCCCAGTAGGGAAACCTCCATAAAAAACTTTTCCAAAGCCAGCTACTCAAGTCAGAAGTGACAAACTTCATGACGCCCATGCAGACGGGAAATGAAAGTTCGACTGCCGAATCCTACACTGAGGCACTGTACGAGCATATCCACTCATGCATAAACTGTGCCATTCCAAATAGAACCAAGATGCTCTCCTCCAAAAAAAGGAAGCCAATCTGGTGGTCCCCTGCCATAAACAAGTTATACAACAGAAGGAAGAAACTGTTACAGAAAAAAGGAAAATCCCAGGATACAAAAAACTCCCTTACCAGCCTCAGTAAGAAAATGAGATCCCTCATAAAATCCTCCAAAGCTAGTTATGAAAATAAAATTGCCAAAGATTCTAAGGACAACCGCAAGGCATTCTATAGTTATGTCAAGAATCTAAATGGGAATACTCAGATATGCTCTCAGCTACAACAGAATGGCACTAAATATACTGATCCCAAGGATATTGCCAATATCCTAGCAGATCAATTCAGTGCTAGTTTCACCCCCTCTCACCCCCTAAAGGGCCCATCTCAATACCAAAAGATTGCCAAATGTCAGTAATCATGGCCACACAGGTAAAAAATGCACTCTCCAAAGCTAAGAATACAGAATCCATGTGACCAGATGACATCCTGGGCTGTGTACTACATGAACTACAAAATGAACTGGCACCTCACCTAAGTGTCATGTTTAATCATAACCTCACCTCAGGCTTCATGCTCAATGAGTGGCACACAGCTACAGTTATCCCACTCCACAAGGGGGGGGGCATCCAACTTGGACCCCGGGAACTATCATCCCATCAGCCTAATGAGCCTGATCTGCAAAGCCATGGAGCACATTATCATGGAACTTATAAACAAAGACATTGGCAACCTTCAAACACTAGACCCCACCCAGTTTGGTTTCATGAAAGGACGATCATGTCTCCTCAACCAGATTGACTTCTTCGAATCAGTCTCCAGAGCTGTGGACGAGGGTAAGATGGTACACACAGCCAATATGGATCTTGCCAGGGCCTTCGACACCATACCCCATGCTAGAATCATAGATAAACTTACTAAGCTGGGCATTAATCACTACATCACTCAATGGATCACAAACTGGCTTACTGGCAGAACCCACACTGTAAAAGTAGCCAACTCCAAATCCAGCTCCAGACAAGTGACAAGTGGAGTACCTCAGGGTTCAGTCCTGGGACTGCTCTTGTTTGGCATCTACTTCTCCGAAGTACAGGCCAACAACAAGGGGCTCTGGCTAACAAAGTTTGCAGATGACTGCATACTGGGAGCCATTATCAAATCCCAAAATGATATAGATATCCTACAAAAGGGCCTTACAGAGACAGATGTTTGGTGCCAGAGCCATGGGTTCAAGCTCAATGCCAAGAAATGTATAGTTATCCCCTTTGGGAAAAAACATGTACTCATAAATTACCACATAAGTGGCAGTTTTCTAAACACCGAAAGTGTGATAAGGGACTTAGGGACACAGGTGGACAGTGGTCTCACCTTCAATAACCACATTGTCACAATAGTCAGGAAATCCTTCTATGTGGCACATCTCATTACTAAGGGCTTTTCATCCAGGAAAAAGAAGGTCATTGTCCCACTGTACTCATGCCTCATTAGACCCACTATAAAGTACAATGCCCCATTTGGTATGTACCTCACAAGACATCTGCAACAGTTGGAAAGGCCACAGAAAAACCTCACTAAAAGAATCACAGGCCTAAAACAGATGCCCTATGCTGACCGTCTAAAAATACTCCAGCTATACTCTGTCACATATCATCTACTCATAGGCAATCTCTGCTTAACATACAAGGCCATGTCAAACACAGAGCTGTTGGACATGCTACACTTAAAGAAACCCCAATCCCTCAGAGCCACGCGCTCCTGGGATCTAAACCTGGTCATCAAAATGAACAAAACATGCTGGAGGGATAGATTCCTGTCCCAGAAACTCCCCAGACTCTAAAACAGATTGCCCATACATGTCAAGCAGAGTGCCTCTTTGGCCCTCTTCAGAAGGGACCTTGACGACTGGATGAGAGATAGAAAATTCAGCTCGGGGATCACATCAGTCACCCTGCTAGACAGGGGACCAGGGAAGTAAAATTGCTGGGAAAAAATAGCCAGGGAAATGTTATGGCTAGGCTTATATAGGCCTCAGAGCCAATAGCCTAGTACAAACCTATGAACCCACGAACCTATGAGCCAGGATACTATCCATGCAAAAACCATATTGATATGTAATGGAAAAAAGGAAGCAATATTATAATGAAAAGACAAAACATTCTAAAAATCATGAATTCTAGAACATTCAATTAAATCACTTGCAATAGTTTCTTCTACATTACACAGAGTACATAATCCGTGTTATCTAATTTTGCATTTAATTTGTCCTTTGATGTGATGTTTCCCTAGTTACAAACACCATAAACATCCTAAACTTCAGGTATATGTGTTACAAACCTTTCTATCCTCTGTTTAATACTATGCAAAATGGGAGAATGAAGGTGATTGCCAAAGCCTATTATAATAAAACTGATGTATAATGGTAAAATACCACAATTTTCTAGGTATTAAGTCTGAAATAATATGAAGCTTCTGACACAAAAAACCTGTCAATATATTCCTTCATAAGAGAAGGAGATGTATGTTGCCTTTTAAAATTAAAAGTACACTTTGAAATACATATATATTTTTCTTACAAAAGTAGATATATTAGGCCAGGAGTAGAAAACAAAATACTGCTTCAAAATCCAATACAAATGAAGGGAAAATAAAAATAACAGGATTAAGTAATCCCAAACCAAAATATTCTGTTGCACAATACACTGTATTTTGTTTAACAGGATTTACTCTATTACAACATAAAAAAGAAAAAAATATTTCTAAAATAAATGTCTCTGCATTTAGGAGAGGGCAAGGCCTAGCCTAAATAATTTTGCTTTCTAAGAAATAATGAGTGTGATATTTAAACATTATTTCTAAATTAAATTTTAAAACATTTCCATGACGGTAATAATGCATGTGTATTTTACAGCAAAGAATCCCGTTGTTGTAAATCAATGTGCTCAAGGCCAAACCTAATATATAATACCTACTATCTTAATATAGTCAACAGTAAAGGGTATGGCAAAATCAACACGTTTTGTAAATTTAAGTGTAAACCAACTGTACCCTACAATCTAATAAAGTCCAACAAAACTGGACGACAAAAGGCTGTGCTCTACAAATGATATTTAAATTATCTGCATAATAACGTGAAATATAGTCCAAAGAGCATCCTTATGGTTACAGTCATCATTAATGAAAATAAGAAACCACTAAGTGGGCATCCTTGTTTCACACCCCTACCAACAAAAACTGTCTCCTAAAAATCCATTTACCTGAGGTCTCACTCAAGAGACAGAAAAATACTGTCTATAACCTGTAAAATTTATCACTGAAACCATATCCTTGCAAGATATCTACTTAGCGATCATGAAAAACAGAATCATATACTTTCTGAACATCTCAGTAAACTACTGTACTCAAAATGCTATCTACCAATTCCCCTTAATAAAAGTAACATATCCATATTAAATCAGTCCTTAATGTCAAAAACTCCTGGATGAAATTTATTCAAAAAACTTTACTTAATCTTAGTTGTAAGATCATATAAAATTTCTATAATTAGTATTAGTGAGTGCAAGTGGCCTTCAATTTTTCAAATCAGATCTGCCTCCTTTCTTAAATATAAAATGTATAACACCTTCTCAGATTTGTTTATACAAAATATCATTGTCAAGCTATTCATTTAAAACTTCAAAAAAAAAAACATTTTTACAAAACTCATCCATCTGTCTATAAAACCAGAATGGTATACCGTCTGGTCCAGGAGCCAAGTTAACATTTACAAGCTTTAATACCACATCTAACTCAGTTAAGAAATTTGTAAACAAGCATTATCTCCCTCACTAATTTAAGAGGCATCCCACTCAACTGAGGTGCTAGCAGAGCTCAAAAAACATCTTTTTAACATAATCAACAACACACATAATTGTGATCTCTATCCTACTGCATAGTTATTTAATTACATATGTATAGAATATAATAAGTATAGGAAGCTTTAATACTGTATGCATAGTTATTTTACTTGCTTGACGTACTGGATCTTTTCTCCCCGGGCCTCCGCTGAAAAAGGGACTTTCTGCCCAGCCGGACTTCCCTAGTCAACAAATGTAAAATAACAAAATAAATAAATAAAATAAACAGACATAATATCAGATTGTATAGAAACAGTATGGCCACGTGAAAACAACAATACATCCACAAAACAAGACTCCCTTTTAATAGCTTTCACTATACGTTCATAGGTGTTTACTAGGTTAATGACCACAAGGGCCTTTTTAAGCCTAGCCATGCATCCCAAATCTCTGACAGGTTTTGATACCCTTGATAAGTGTAAGCATGGGCCTGGGAGATAAACCATTTACAGGTTACCTGTGTCCATTATAGACATAGGTGCCAAACCAGGAATACATTTCCAAATTTCCAGTTTCCCTCCAGTCATCCAAGTTACACTTGAATTGGGCTAGGGAGGAACTCTGCTTCACATGGATGGAGAGCCTGTTCCATAGACATGGTAGTCTCTAGGATACATACCTATCTCTCCAGCAGGTTCTATTTATATCACAGGCAAGGTTTAAGTCTTTAGAACAGGTCATTCTGGTGCTGTTTGTTTTGTGGATATGCAGGAGGTCCATCAGAGTGGGGTCTGACAATGCTCTGTATGCCAGGCATACATCTCCCCTCAAAAGCCTGTAGGAGACAGAATACAGGGATAGGGCCTTGAGATGGACTGCATAGGACATTTTATTTATGTCCTGTTCTTTTAGTGAGGAACCTCTGTGGAAGTTCCAATTGTTGGATATGCCTGGTTAGGTACATACCAAAGGGGGCATTGTACTCAATGATAGGTCTGATGAATGGCGAATACAGTGGAACAATGACTTCCTTGGACTTAAATGCCATACCTTTGATTATAAGTTGCACAACATAGAATGATTTCCTCACCACTATAGACACATGATGGTCAAAGGCTAGATTACTATCTATGTGTGTCCCTAAGTCCCTGACTACTGGGTCAACTCTAAGGGGTGTGTTGTCAATATGATAGTTACCAAGGATGGATGACTTCCCAAAGGATACTATTATGTATTTCTTGGCATTTAGTTTTAGTCCATGGTTCTGACAGCAGTTGTTTGTCTGTGTCAGCCCCTCCTGGAGAACATTTGTGTCAGTGTGAGATTCAATGACAGCTCCTAATTTGCAATCATCTGCAAATTTAGTCAGCCAGAGACCACTGACACTGGCCTCGACTTCTGAGAAGTAAATGCCAAAAAGGAGATGCCCAAAGACTGATCCATGAGGGACTCCACTTTTGACTGGCCTCTTTGTAGAGGTGGACTCCCCAGTTCTAACTTCCTGGGTCCTGTCTGTGAGCCAGTTGGCTATCCACCGGGTGACATATGGGTTTGTACCTAACCTCTTGAGTTTGTCAAAAATTCCAGAGTGGGATATAGTGTCAAATGCCTTGGCCAGGTCAAGGTAGGGAGTGTGAACGATTTTGCCCTCATCCATTGCTTTGGTGACCTTCTCAAAGAAGTCCACCAGGTTGAGTAGGCACGATCTGACTTTGACAAAACCAAACTAAATTGGGTCCAGTGTCTGGAGGTTTACTATATCTCTACTAATCATCTCCATGATAATTATTTCTGTGGCTTTACATATAAGACTAGTGAGACTTATGGGTCTGTAGATGACCCACATTTGTGCAGAGGGATGACTGTTGCCTTTCTCCATTCATGAGGCACAAAACCTGTTTGGAGGCTACAGTTAAATAGTAATTCCAGAGGCCCTGATAGGTCATGTTTCATGTTATTTAGAAGGTATCCTGGGATATTGTCTGGTCCCACTGATGTAATTTTCTTGGTCTTAGCATATTAAGGACCTGTTTCTTAGTGATAGTAGGGAGAGTTATATTTGATGATATTTCCAAAGGGAAGGTTGAGGGGGAGAGAGGGGTAAAGTTGGAGATGAATTTACCAGCCAGGAGGTTTGCTATGTCTTCTCGCTCAGTATAGGTGGCTCCATTTACAATGAGCTCTGCACACAATTGTGTATTGCCTTTGAGGTTGCTGATATAGCTAAAGAATGCTTTGTGGTTGTCCTTGGCCTGGGAAGCCAAACCTTACTCAAATTTGGCTTTGGTAGACTTTATTTACCCTTTGAGTTGTTTGTTTAATTTAATGAGAGTGCTTTTATCCTGCTGGGTGCTGCACCTCTTAACTTTTGCCATGATTTTCTTCCTCCTGTTATACAGCCTATTGATTTTGTGATTCCACCGTGGTGGCTTGTGTTTTGAGTAAGTTCTGTACTTCTTCCTTATGGGTACAGCTGCCTCTCTGCAGCTATTAACATGCTTGTACAGGGTTTCTGTGAACAGCTCTGCATAGGCAGCAGTGTTCTCAGGGTTTATGGGGGCTTGAAATTTTGCTAGGTTCTCACTTAATAGCAGGAGATTACCTTTAAAATAGTTCCTGAATATTCCTGGTTTAGCTGGGGGTCCAAGTTTTATTTTTACTTCAAAGGAGACCATTTTGTGGTCTGACCTTATCGGGGAAGGCATTACAGTAGGGGTAGTGCAGCACTTTCCCATATTAGTGAGGACCAGATCCAGTATGGTTGTACCCCTGGTCAGTGTATTGACTATCTGGTCCAGGGAGTTTGTGTTTACAAAATCCAGGAATCTCTGTGCATGTATGTTTGGTGTCATATAGGATTCCCAGTTAATAGTGGGGTAATTAAAGTCACCCATGAATATGGTATTGGGTTGGATGGTTAGTGTTTCTAATAAGTTTAAATACATGGTATGGGTTTCCTGGGTCATAGAGGGGGACCTATAGCTTGCAAGGAAGTGGTATTTGATTTTGTCTATGGTGATTTGAGCATGGAGCAACTCAAGTGCATTGTCCTGTTTGACCAGCCTTGAAATATATTTATCTTTGATGTAAACAGACACCTCCACCTTTAGTCCCTGCCTGTGAAGTAGCTGGCCTAAATCTGTGGAAGGCATTATAACCTAGCACTGTTGGTGTGCTCTCCACAGCTTTAAACCATGTCTTAGTGACCACACAGATGTCAGCATTCTCTAGGGTAAAGAGAGCGTCTAGGGAGTGAAGTTTTGTGTTTAGACTCCTAGCATTGAGCAGTAACACTTTTAGATTTTCTTGGTTTTAATTTGCTATGTTAGAAGTACTTTCATCCCTGGCAAAGCAGCATGGTCTATTGACCATCTCCTACCATGCTGACAAATACTGCACCCCCTTAGAATGACATCAGAAACTAAGCCAATTATTAAAGTCAATCATCTTTTATTCATATTGTGGCATCAACCTTGGAGAAGGTAAAATGCTGCTCAATGCCAGGCTCACATCAGCCTGAGACACATATTCCAAGAACTCCGTGATGTCTTTTTTCATATAGTCTAGGGGGGTACGTCTCAGGTCATTTACTCCCACATGGGCTATGACTGAGTCATATTGGTAATTGTGGTCCAATGACCTGAGTGCCTGCGTAATGTGATGGATCCTAGCCCCTGATAAGTAACTGACCATGACTTTCTCCTTACTCAGCCGGGTGAGAGGGACACCAGTGTGTCTCACAATAGAGTCTCCAATGACTAGAATGCTGGATTGTGTGATGGCTTCACTTTTGGGCTTAGAGGTAGAGGCTCCATGAGATGTAGTTCTATGTGTTGATGTGGGTGTTTTGAAAGAGCACATTTTGGGCTGCTGAGGGTATTTGTAACGTGTACTTCATCTAGGAGGTCTTTGTGGTTTAGGAAGGTTACATTTAAGTGCCTCACTGTATGTGGGTCGATATAAATGGTAATATGTATCAAATACTTTTGTTTATATAAAGACATATTCTGTCTATGTAGATTTAACTTAGTCCAAAGGTGATCCTTTTCAATAAAATTTTCAGAATTAGTATTATGTAAAGAGGATTCATATGCAGACCATGCAAGGGTATTATTCTATTTCATCTTTTTTAATAACTGACACTCCAACTGACATAAAACTCTCTTTTGCTTACTTTTGTAAATAATTCACCACCGTGGCCAGCTTGTACAAAAATCCCTCAAAGTAAATGTATCTGCCCACAACTGAACCAACCTAACCAATGCCTCCTGCAATTCAGGTGTATCAATAACCTAACCATTCAACTCTTTTACACCTTCTGCTTCCAAAATGATATAAGCAGAGACAGTAATAGTAAATGAAATAGCTTTATGGTCTGTAATAGACAGGGAAAGGAGTTCAAAAGAAATTAAAGATAATGAGTCTGAACTGGAAAAACAAGCAATCTCTGTCAATAAAATGCCCTTAGGACCCATTTTATATCCCAACAAAAGATGCCTAATTGCAGAACTTCTAATAAACATTTAACATCCTTCACGGAAGAATGAATAAATTACCTAACACAATTCCAATCCCCTAATAATATGACTATTAACCACAATGTGTGTATCAAACAGCTTCTCCCTCTCTTTTATATTTGTAGGCGCATAAAGAACAATTAACCTAATAATCCCCTGTTTTACTCTAAAATCACATGAGTGCTCTCCAAGGGAGTAACTCTAAAACATCTAATATTGTAATATATGGTTGAAAAAATATAGCAATTCCAGAACAAATATCTGCTCCCAAACTCCATAAAATTGTTTTTCTCCAAATTAATTCCATGTGCTTTCTTTGATAATCAGATAAGTAAATGCCCGCAAAAAATAACAAATATCTACCTACAAATTACAACAAATATTCAACAAAAAGCTTCCTTTTTTCATTAAGTATACCATTTATGTTTATGCTACAGAAAAAAAAGATTAACCCTTTCCTTTCTTGACAATTTATTTTTTCAGTAAAACCTTGCTTTAATTTCTGTTTGTGCAGTCTTTAACCTATTGTAAAAGTAACTTCTTCCAAACAATCTCTGTTTTCCTGCAAATTATCCTCTACACCTTTCTCCTTACCCCCCTCTCTTGTCATCATGATCTTCCCTATCACTTTCCCGCTGAACATCTTCTGCCTTCTCTAAAATGGACACATTTGTCATACCTGAACAACAGAAATGTCTGCCAAATTTGGCTTCTCTACAGAATGTGTAGATTGAGATTTATCTGTGTCATATCAAAGACTGTCACTATTTTAATAACATCATCATAACTCACAATCAAATTACATTTTGTACAATAAGGAGTACTACATAAAACATAAAGTTGGTGTTATGTAAATATACATTCAATATCTAATAAATTAAGGGACTGTTGTACTAATATGAACCATTTATCATTCAGGAGCATATGCATTTGTTTTTATACTGTTTTATGTGTTTGTGTTTTTGTTTAAGCACTAGGTTTTACAGACATAACTTCCAAGCGTTTTATTGTTTTATTGTTTTATTGAATGGATTGGTTCATTGGATGTCACATGATTAGTTTGAGATGTATTTAAATGGCTTGTGCTTTAATAATGGCAGTTCTAAAGAAGTCCCATTTGGGGACGAAAGCTCTTAACTGTCTGTAATAAATCTGTAGAATTTTATTAGGACTTGCTGTTTTTTTTCCCACATTTCTGGTGTGGTTATTATTTGGATTCTTGCTCGTTTGATAAATAAATAAATAAACAAAATAAAATAAAAATAAAATTATATCCTGTGAGGAGTTCTACTTCTTATTGTCATTTCATTAGAATTAGTATTAGACAATATTAAAGGAGAGGGGTCACATGGCATTGAAAAGTACCATGAATGAAAACAGAAGGATGTGGTTTTATTTATTTGGTTTTGGTGGGCAACTATTTCTTTACCAGAATAAGTGACATATCATCTTACTGGAAAACTGAGGTACAAAACATACTGGGATTTTATTAATTAATGTTTGATGTGTTCCTGGACTACTTTGCATGGTTAGTTAATAAAAATAAATGATTGTTTAACATGATATGAGGAGGTATAGACTAGCAGATTTTTCTTGTAGTAGAACTGATTTTAAGAACTGATATTGCTTATATGTCTCAATTGTTGTCTTTTCTTGAGAGGGATCTGACAAAACATTATTGTAATGTAGCACATGCCTTTGTTACATTATTTCAGCTGTAAATGGAGCTGTTCTGAGGCTATGGAACATTTTGCAGTCAAATGTGGGGCACTTGAAAATAAAAAATAGAAGTACATTCACAGCTATAAGTGAGATGCACAGTAAGGCCCCTTTTAAGGAATCAGTACAGGGTTATACCAGCTGGTACATTGCTGAACTGAGTCAAAACTACAGCTGCCAACAATATCAGAATGTAGAACACACGAACTCAGTTGAGTAAAAAACAGTCAACCTTTATCAAACACAGAGCTTTCAGGCAAACACCCTTCATCAATGATTAACATAAGGACATTTAAAATTCAGAAAAGCAAAACTGACAAACCGCAAGTGAAGGAAATGAGTGGAAGTTGCACAACAGCAATAAATCCAAATAGCGTAGGTAATTTAAAATCCAAGTACGTTTATTTTGGCACAATCAAGTTAAACACACTAAGCGTTTTTTGTCCCAGCAGTGCCGGAACTTCATCAGACAAACAACTTCCTTTCCCAAGATTACCTTTATATAGATTAGCAGTTGCTTACAATTAATCATTTTAAAGCGCCCATAACACATTAAATTCTTAACACAAGCAATATGTTAAAAGTAATAATAATAATAAACAACAGTAACATAGTATACTAACAAGTAGATGGATCCTATATGTCTTCTTCATATAGTGCTAAATTACAGGTGACAAATAAAGGGTTGTAGTGATGTGTGCTGTGTTTTACACCCATAGCTGAATGCAAAGCCCGCTTTATACAATAAGGAATATTTTGTACTTCTGTATTTAACAATTAATCTGACAATACATGTTTTAACCTATAATATAAAAGGTATTAAAAAATAATGTTAAAAGTAGTGTTAACAATATTAAGGTACCTAATTGTTAATGTATGTATGGTACCATTCTAATTAAAAATAAACAAAAATAGTTAAATTAGTTAAAATAGGTAATTCCTAACCCAACTATTTTGTAATCAATTGATAACTATAATGTATATAAATGTAATGGATATCATCAATCCATTTAATTCAATTAAATGTATACTAATATAGTATCTATATATGTGTAAATATACAAATGTAAAAATGTATATATATGGGTATTTTAATCCATAAAACTAAAAAATAATAACTTGTTTATTTAAGAATATCTTATTTTATTTTATGAAGTTCATGTCAACTTATTTTATAAATATTGTGTCATAAATCATCATTATTGGTTACACAAATGCTCTATAAACCCAAAGTTGTGTAAACAAGTGCCATGCTAAGCGTGTATAGGACTCATCTAAGTAAACTTTTAATTTTAAGAATACACGCTATAGAAGAAAATTCATTCAGGCCTGGATAACTGCAGGCCATTAATCTAATTTGCCATTTGAGTTCACTTCTCTCGAGCTCAAGTTTCAATAAAATATCATTAACCAACCCATATTTGTTGTAGTTTTGCACAATTTGGTTTATAACCATAAATTTAAATGTATGCCCTGGATTCTTTGTACAATGCCTAGCCAGGGCATTATCATCCTTATTTTTTGCTATGGCATAGTAATGCTCGTATATCCTATCACGTAGTCGTCTATCTGTTTTGCCCACATAGAATGAAGGGCACTTTGTACACTGAGCTAGATAGACTACTGCCCTAGAGTTACAGTTGCAGGATACATTAGCATAAAAGGTTTCATCTCTAATGTTAAAGTTTTCTGAGGTATCTATATATGGGCAGTATTTACAACTTCCACATTTCGTGGTGCCTCTTTTAATGTTCTTTCTTTTTATGTTTGTTTCCAATAGCTTTTTTAGGTTATAACCCCTCCTGTATGAAATCATTGGGCCGTGATTAAAGATATGTGATAAGTCTTTATCTAAAGACAAAAAGCGCCAATATTTTTTCACTATTTTACCTATATTTAGTGCCTCAATGCAGTAGGTAAATGTAAATGAAATAGTGAAATCTTGCTTAGTTTCTACTAGTTCAATGGATTCATATTCAACTCTATCTGTGACCATGACAACCCCTTGTTCTAAGTTATTGTCATGTCTTAGTAGGGTGTTGGGTCTAGTTTCTAAATTTAAGATTGGTTTGTATATTCCCTTATTTCTTTTCTCAATTACTTCCTGGAAAATTGCTTGCAAAAAAGAAGCTGGATACCCCCTGTTTATGAACATGTCGTACAGTAAAGTACATTCTTCATCAAAATCCTGATTAAGTGTCACCATCCTTGCAGCCCTGACTAGTTGTCCTTTGACAACTGATTTCTTTTGATGGTGGGGGTGCATGCTCGTAAAGTGCAAGTAACTGTTACAATGTGTTTCCTTCCTATACATTTTAGCCGTATATTTATCTGAATTTTTAGTCAGATATACGTCTAGGAAGTTGATTGAAGTTTGTTGATAATTTTTTGTGAACCTTAAAAATGAAGTAGTTGAACTAAGGTAGTTGACTAATTGGTCTGCAACCAGTTCATCCCCATTGATGATGATGAATATATCATCCAAAAACCTTTTATAACAAGAAATTTTATTCATCCATTCACTGTTAAGAAGGTATTTATTTTCCCAGTGGGCTAGGACCAGGTTGGCAAAACTGGAACCCACTGGTGATCCCATGGCTACCCCTATTTTTTGTTTAAATAACAATCCTTCAAAGCAAACAAAATTGTTTGCCAGAATAATGTCTAGGAGTTGCTCGACAAGTAAACATTCATTTTCATGGGCTCCTTTTGTTCTAATGAAGTCAACTACCCATTCAGTGCCTGTTGTGTGTGGAATACATGAATACAAATCACAGATGTCAATGGTTAGAAAATTCCCAGATTTGTTAAAAGATGTATTCTGAATATATTCTAAAAAGGACCAAGAATCCTTAAGAATCTGGGTTTCTAACTCCACATACTTTTTTAATATGCAGTCCACAAGCTTAGCAGATGGATAAGTTATGGACTGCCTTGCATCTACCAGGGCTCTGAAAGATGGATTTAAGATATTTTTGTGTAACTTCGGTATACCGAAGATCTTAGGGATCCTGGGCGCCATCATGGTAATATAAGTGTATTGTTTAATATCTATAATGCCATCTGTATACAGGTCACTAAAAAACATCTTAATTTTATTATATGCCTGATTTAGTTCATTTCTACTCACTGCTTCATAGGTATCACTTTCTAATATTGAACACATAATATTAGAATAATCTCCATTATAAAGAACAGCTATCCCTCCACCTTTGTCAGGTTTCATTAATCTTAGAGGTAACTGTCTAATCAGATTTAGTGAATTAGTTTCTTCTTCTGACATATTTACTTCAATGTTCTTGTTATTAACATGTTTAGTAAGATCTCTAAATTCACTAATGCACAAGTGTTCAAACATGTTCAATACATCGTTTTGGGGTGGATTATAGGTACTAGTTATTCTTAGTTCGTTTGTGTTATAACTATTGTTACCAAAAAGAATTTTTAAATTTAGTTTACGTATAAACATTTTGAAATCAATAATTAGTTCAGAGATATCACATCTTTTTGTAGGTACAAAAGTCATTCCTTTTGCAAATAGTTCCACCAGGCTAGGGTTGATGTGACACTCGGTGTAATTGTAGATTTTAAAGTCTTTTTTGATGTTTGATATAATTTCGTACAATTTTAACCCTGATACTGGTTGTTGCTCCTGGTGTTGTATCTCCGTTTCTGTCCTTGAGGGGGATTCGTCGACCAGTTGTTCCCCCTCCCCCCCTTGTAGTTTTTTTGCACACCTTGGTTTTGCCTAGTATTGTTAACCTGCTGGTAAGATTGGCTTGTTTCGGGTTCATTAATTTCATCTTCAAAAATTTCATCTTCTGTGTTCGTATTGCCAGAGGATGTTGCATAACCATTAGGCACATTTCTAGATGTTAAATGTCTGCCTTTGCTTTTTGAAGATGTTTGATGAATGAACCCGTTAGTTTTCAGTGAGAAGTTATTAGTATTGGGTGGCTTTGGAAATGCCTCTCCATCTCTGTAGGCTTTGAGGTCCCTTTGGAGCTTTTTAAGTTTGTTACCCTTCAGTTTGACCATTTGCTGAGATATACTGTTTAAAGTTCTATCAAATTCATATTTGTACCTACAAAAGTCTGAATCAATTTTGATTTCATGTTCCAGGGTTGTAATTTCATTATTTAGCTCTTCAAGGGAAAGTTTATAGTACTTAATCATGCACTGTAATGTTTCTATGCCATGATTATTATATAAGTTGGTTAGTTCATTGAAAAAGTCAGATCCAAACACAAGTCCAGTGGGGTACGAGTAATGTCTTAAGCCTTTCGGCACAATTTTCTCCTGCACACATCTATTTAAGTAGTTCAGTTCTAATTGCAACTTCTTGGCTTTAAATAATTTATTGTCAAACACTTTTAGTTTGTCAGTTAAGCGTTCAGTGCTTTCATTGTAATTTAAATGCTCAGTACCTGTAATTTGATTGTCCAGGTTCAGTTCCATATTTAGCCACGATTTGATGTTAAAATTAATGTCCGTATTTAACGAACGCTGTTCTCTGGCTTCTCTGGGTTCAGCTAACTGCTGCTGTTCAGCTTGTATAGATCCATACCTTTGAGGAAGTTGTTGGTTACCGCTAGATGTATTTGTAGGCGATGTAGAAGCTCTCAGGTGTCCGCTGGAGTTGGTGACGCCGTCTACCTTCTCCGATAAGCGGTCAAGACGATCGTTAATCAAGTTAAGCAGTTGGGTGAGGTTTCCCTGCGATTGAATCTGGTCCCCCTCGTCTTCCATCACGTTGCGGTAGTCGGTGGAGAAACAACACGTAACCAAGACTAGAGCAACTAAGAAAAACAATAAATCCAAAATCTTTATCAAACACAGAGCTTTCGGGCAAACACCCTTCATCAATGATTAACATAAGGACATTTAAAATTCAGTTTAAATACACCCACAACACATCACATGACCTGCAGCCAAAGTCATGTGGCCAACTACATCATCATATAATACTAAATTAATACATATCCATCAACACTAGACACTTCACCTACATAAAATACACTAGCCTTTGTTTGGCCATAAAGTTATTAACATTTCTTAAAACATTTTCTTAAAAAAGTTTAAAAAAGTTTTCCAAAAAATGTTTTCTAGGTAATTTTATCTTTCCAAGAAAATCTTGTATATATTTCAATGATTACTTCAATTTATTATGTTGTAATCTAACTAGTATCGGTTTTAGTGACACTGCTGCATTTAAACCTGGGCTAATGTCTGCTGACAAACGAACTATCCATTCATATTCCCTAACTTCCAGCAAATTACATAAATCTCCCCCTCTCAATATTTTAGTTAACATATCTATTACTCTGAACTTAAACATATGTTCTTCCCCTTGTTCCTTTATATGTTTAAACAGGGCATTTTTTTCGCATTGTTTCCTAATATTAGATTTATGTTCAATTATACCATCCTTGAGTTTCCTTGTTGTCATCCCAACATAGAATGAAGGGCATGCAACGCAAGTTGCTATATAGACAAGAAAGCTAGACGTGCATGTAGCTACACCATAAAAATTATAGAGTTTATTCGTAACTGGATGCATAAAGGCACTATTGGAACTCAAGCCCTCTCCAGAAGCAGGTGCTATATCACCACAGCAACTACAATTGTAACAACATATCGTACCCTTACACCTCCCCTCTGGTGGACTATTAACATTATGGACAAAATCCTTGTAACACAGCAAATATTTCAATGACTTCTTATTCCTATAAGTAAAGGATGGTTTGTTGCCTACCAGTGCTTTAATATCATCCTGCGCTAGCAGTATTCTCCAGTACTTATTAATCACACGCCTAACTATATAAGACTTACTATTATATGATGTACTAAATCTTACCTTTACATCATTAGACGTGCCATCTGAAGAATCAACACTATTCTCATTACTGGATGAAAGTACAGGTCTATATAATGTATGTCTGCTGCTTTCTACTACTTCCCTTGTATTGTTTACTAACGTTTGGGGATATCCACTTACTCTGAGCTCCTCACATATTTCATCCATTGGTTTAGAGAAAACTTCCTCTATGTTATTTAGCCTACTCACCCGAATAAGTTGCACTTTCACTATACCTCTAAAGACATGGGGTGCATGCATGCTAGATGCCTCTAGGTATCTTCCAGATGACACTTCCTTTTTGTAAATGGTGGTGACAAACTTATTGTCTCGTATTTTCAAGTTCACATCCAGAAAATTAATTGTAGTTGCTGTGGTGATATAGCACCTGCTTCTGGAGAGGGCTTGAGTTCCAATAGTGCCTTTATGCATCCAGTTACGAATAAACTCTATAATTTTTATGGTGTAGCTACATGCACGTCTAGCTTTCTTGTCTATATAGCAACTTGCGTTGCATGCCCTTCATTCTATGTTGGGATGACAACAAGGAAACTCAAGGATGGCATAATTGAACATAAATCTAATATTAGGAAACAATGCGAAAAAAATGCCCTGTTTAAACATATAAAGGAACAAGGGGAAGAACATATGTTTAAGTTCAGAGTAATAGAAATGTTAACTAAAACACTGAGAGGGGGAGATTTATGTAATTTGCTGGAAGTTAGGGAATACGAATGGATAGTTCGTTTGTCAGCAGACATTAGCCCAGGTTTAAATGCAGCAGTGTCACTAAAACCGATACTAGTTAGATTACAACATAATAAATTGAAGTAATCATTGAAATATATACAAGATTTTCTTGGAAAGATAAAATTACCTAGAAAACATTTTTTGGAAAACTTTTTTAAACTTTTTTAAGAAAATGTTTTAAGAAATGTTAATAACTTTATGGCCAAACAAAGGCTAGTGTATTTTATGTAGGTGAAGTGTCTAGTGTTGATGGATATGTATTAATTTAGTATTATATGATGATGTAGTTGGCCACATGACTTTGGCTGCAGGTCATGTGATGTGTTGTGGGTGTATTTAAACTGAATTTTAAATGTCCTTATGTTAATCATTGATGAAGGGTGTTTGCCCGAAAGCTCTGTGTTTGATAAAGGTTGACTGTTTTTTACTCAACTGAGTTCGTGTGTTCTATATATTGCTGAACTGAGAGCATGAGTTATGTATAAGTTAGAGGATCCCACTGCACTTGAGCATAAACCACTGTGGTGGTGTAGATGGATAAAGCCGTGACTATAGCCCAGACAACCAGGGTTCTGTTAGCAGTTTGGTCAAGTGACAGTGCACCAGGGAGGGATGGACATGCCCTTCATGGGAGGGAGGGTGCTCATCGATGATGTTCCCTAAGGGAAGGCATGGTCTAAAGGGGGAGATGTCCTCAGACATAATCAATGTACAAGAAGACTGGTGGAAAGGCAAACTGAATACGGCATTTGAAAGAAACCCCCCACATGGAAACACAGTTAGCTGAGCACCCTGGATGCCCTTAGGATTCATGATTAGCCCAAGCAATATCAGAGTAGTACAGGGAGGTAAGAGGATGAATTGTAGCCTCAGTGTGGATGTGACACACTGGGGGCAGGGCTAGAAGGATGAGGTCTGAGGGGACATTAAAAAAAAACAGAAATTAAAAAAAAAATCTGTTTTGAGCATAAAGTGAATGTCAGATATTTTTGTGTAGGCTAAATAAGATAAAACCCTCACAAGGAAAAAGTGGAGACTTTAAAATTAAAGTCCTGTTTCCCTTATTCCAGTGCTGACCTTTTTCCAGGATGAATCATCAGTATCCAGATAATCAGTCTAGCCATATGTTTTTTTAATGAAGTGTTAGTTTAATTAAAAAATCATTTCATATTTTAAATGTTTCCTAAATAAATTGGTATTTTTAATTACGTATGAGAAGATACAGCAGCCAAAAATATTTACATTCACATGAAAGAAGAAAATGAAAAGTTCTTGATATTTTTGCCTTCTAAAAAAGCAGAAGGCAAACATTTGTCACCCATATGAGCAGCACACAGCTTACAAACTGTTGTTTTAACTTACTCGATAGATTTGTTTTCTTGTCCATTCTGCTTTGCTGTAAATAATGGCTGTAATCTAGATTTCTGCTCTTAGTTTTTCAGACAATTTTATGGTAAGGAAGAATGTTCTAGCCAAGTTTCATAGATGTGGGACTGTTAACTGACTTTATTTAGTTTGGGCATATACTCTGTAACATTTGGTCAGTAAAGAGAACTGATATGAGGGAACGATTACCTAAGCAATAAACGAATGCTCAAAAGAGCATTCAAAAAAAGATCTCTCTTTTTAGATAGAATACAAAAATGTTAGAACAAAAAAACTGAATTTTATGTAGCAGGACAAACCCCCTGTTTTTTATATATATATATATATATATATATATATATATATATATATATATATATATATATATATATATATATATATATATATATATATATATATATATATATATATATATATATATACCAACTATGAGACTGCACTACAGTGCTGGAAGGCAGATAAACAGAGAAAAGGAGCCTTCTCTCTTCTGAGCATGCATTCATTCTTAGGTATGACACCCAAAAATTGCATTAGCTAAGGCCTCTGCAGTCATTTTAAATTGTTTATATATATATATATATATATATTTTTTTTTTTTTTTTTTTTTTTTTTTTTTTAAGGCAGTCCATTAAATAAGTGCCAGGTTTGCGTTGCATTGCTATGTGCATTTGCTAAATCTGATGCTTTGCTTGGGGAATGTATTAGTGTTTAGATCTGTTTCACCCACAGGTTGCTTTGCAATGTATGACACACACGTCCTTTTATAGTGATACAGTTTTGTTTTTAAATCTTCTTTTTGTGATGTTGTGAAGAGTATTATACCTTTTTAGAGCTCAAAACCACAGGGGTGCTACATAAATGGCAAATATTTTTAATATACCTGTGAAATCTACTGTTTTCAGATCTAAGAAGGGAAAATTACTTCTATGAATGATAAAATCAGCAAGAATTAAAAGTGAGATAATGGGAAGTGGCTTGAGTAAACAGGACACTTTAGAATGTAATGTGTCAAACATTTGCAGACTTTTCTCAGTATAAAATTCATCAAACCTACCTGTGTTTTTTCTGCTTTGTGCTTTTGCTGTACAGTACACACTTTCTACTCAACTTCTGTTTTTGGAAGGAAACTAATATCACACTAGTTGTTGGCTGAAACAACATATGCCACTTTAGACATAAAGCTATGGTTTCTCTCAAGTATACCCTGCTATTGGGAAATGCTGTGTTTAGTTGTTGAGACTGAAACATGTGTTGCTGAAAACTCCTCTGACTGCATAGTCTGCCAAAGAAA
The DNA here is from genome assembly GCF_019279795.1 of Protopterus annectens. Classification (NCBI taxonomy): domain Eukaryota; kingdom Metazoa; phylum Chordata; order Ceratodontiformes; family Protopteridae; genus Protopterus; species Protopterus annectens. The sequence continues at coordinate 878,716,724 of NC_056735.1, read as the reverse complement.
AACAGCAAGACTGAACTTAGCTATAAATCCGTCAGACAGTACATTAATAATCGTTATTATATCCCTCTCTTTTTCTCCCTCTGTCTTTCATATTTTGTGTCAGGATTAGCTTTTTGCAGGCCTACAGTTTTATTGATTTTTTTAATAAAAATGTGCATTTTATTTCTATACCAGTTTACTTTTTATACTCAGTCATAGCCGAAGTTTAATAAAACATGCTTAGTTTGTTTATACTTTGCATCATTTGCTTACTTCTATGTTTTTTTGAGATTTTTTTAAACGTGTGTTTCTTAGTAGCGGTGTCCCAGAACCTGCTGGAAGTGGGAGAAATCATGTTTTAGTTATGCAAGTTTTGTGCTAATCAGCTGTTCAGATTTTAGGTCAGATGTACCTACTTTTCAAGAGTCTTTGTCCAGATTTTTGTTGTCTGCAGGTTGAGAGTTACATTATTATGAGAAAGGTTTGATAACTAAGAATCTAATTTATAATGACTGGCACCTACTACATTTGCTCTGTCAAACAACCACAGCATAATAAATGCATGGTTCAACACACAAAAAATGTTATTTATCTGGTGCTTGGATGATAAGAAAATATTCTGGACAATGTGCTGATTTGAAGAAAGCTTTTCTCAGCCTGATATTCGAGTAATGAGTGGAACAGATTTAATCACAGTTTTGTCATTGATAAATTCGAAATATGGATAAAGTGAAAAAGTGCCCCAAATATTTTATTTATTTATTTAACATTTATTTATGCATCAAACTTACTAATATTCATGCATTAAGGGATCAGATGCTAAGAAATTATTTTCCACTTAGATTACTTATTTCTGTGCAGAAAGACATAAAATATTCTAGTAGGATGTCTTGCTCTGTTTAAGGAAATATTCCTTGGACTTGATAGTTAATCTTTTGTATTGATACACAAGTATGCCACAATGATTCTAGTCACTATGGCAAAAAGAGCCTTTTTATTTATTCCACACATTCTTTCTAGCAGCAAAACCGCACTTGCAGCTGATGTTTGTCAAACTCCTTTACAGGCCTAGTACCTGTCCAAACATATTGTACAAAATATTAAGGATACATTCAAGTGCCACATTGAATGTGCATGTCAGGTGGTAGATACCTGGTAAACCTGGTGGAAAACATGATGCAAGATAATTTTGCCTTTGAGAATTAGTGTATTTTTGATAAATAGATAGTAGATGTAGACATGATTGCACTGAAAACTGGACAGTAAACAATAGGGGTTTGATCTCTAGAGGATAAACTGGACAGAACTAGTCCAGATTAATTTATTTGCTAGTTATTTGGGATTTGGCATTGTAGACTAGTCTAGCAGCTATTTAAGCCCTGCTCCTCAAGTGAGAAATAGAACAGAAGAGGAAGTTTGTCTTTGCCATCCCCTAGAAGTTGAGCTCCACAAGTATTTGTGCATTTTTGCCAAATAAGCACTTGAAGACAAATGTGTTATCCTCATTTCCAGGAACTTGGAATGCAGCAGGTGGATGATATGTGGTACTAACATATGCATGATAAATCATGAACACGTTAGAAGAATGATGTTTCAATAACTATTGAGGAATTATATACATTGAGAAGGGGAATATGGAAGAAAACTAATAACCTGGGGCCAGCAAGAAGATAAACCCTGAAGAAGTCATCATTTTGGAGCAGTAATGGTTCCACCCCTGAGGGCCAGAGGGTTGAGTATGGGGTATATTGGACAAGCTGGAAATAGTTTTGTCATACTCTTTCTCTATAATTATCCTGAAACAAAAAAAGAACAGAAAATGATGGTATTCATCAGATGCAAGAAAGTGGCAGCCAGATTGAGAATGGCAAAGAATGACCGCTTTTATGGAGATAAACTTTCAGAAAACAAGAAAATGAAGAGGACATACTTATTTAAATGTGCAGTAAATCAATAAATAGATTATTTTACAAAATATTACTTGATGCTTGCCTGAAGCATTTAAAGATTCAAGTCTGTGTACAAAACATACAAGGACTTGGGATGTGATCCTTCAACATTTGCAATTACAGAGCATATGCACCACACTATGATAGGAATTTCAGCAATATGTTCCAGTATCCAAACACAAGGTAACATAAAAGACACATTTAAAAAATATGGATTAACATAAATCATCGTTATTATTATGATTTAATGTGATCTTTTACAAGAGAGGAAGCACAATATGATAAGGAGTAGGTATGACTATGGGAATGATTAAAATGATATTTTAAAAATAGGGAATAACAAAGGAAGAACAAATAAGATTTAACATCAGTACATAAGTCATGGAGCAAGAACATTAATCAGAAATAAACAATTACCATATAGGTTCACAGGTGTGTACTAGGCTAATGGCCATGGAGCCTTTACAAGCCTAGCCCATAGAAGTGCCCTGGCATTGTGCCGCCCAACATTAGTTCCCAGTGCCTCTCCCCGGGGTGAACTTTCTATTTCCCATCCACTCATCAAGATTTCTCTTGAAGAGGGCCAGTGAGATGCTCTGTTTGACATGTATGGGAAGTCTATTCCATAGCATGGGCAGTCTCCGGGTTATGAGCCTGTCTCTCCAGTATGTTCTGTTGATTGTGGTAATGAGGTTGAGATCTCTGGAGTGTGTGGTGCAGAGGGATTGGGATTTCTTTAGATGTAGCATTTCTAACAGAGCTGGGTCAGACATGGCTTTGTAAGTCAAGCATAGATCGCCTCTTAGTTGATGATATGAGACAGAGAATAGCTGGAGTTTTTTGAGTCTGTCCATGTAGGATATGTATTTAAGGCCTAGGATCATCTTCATGAGATACTTTTGTGGGCTTTCCAGCTGCTGCATGTTGTCTAGTGAGGTACATGCCAAATGGGGCATTATACTCAATGACTGGCCTACTGAGTGAAGAGTAGGGAGAGATGATGACCTCTTTCTTCCTGGATGCAAAACCCCATGGTAATGAGATGTGTCACACAGAAGGACTTTCTGACCACAGTGACAATGTGGTGGTCGAAGGAGAGGTTGCTGTCAACCTGTGTCCCCAGATCTCTTATAATGTCTTCAGTGTTCAGTGGACTCCCATTGATGTGGTAATTAATGGGAAATGAGTTTTTCCCAGAGGGGATAATGATGCTTTTTTTTGGCATTAAGCTTAAGGCCATGGTTTCTACACCAGTCATTAGTCTCAGTGAGGCCTTTCTCTAGGATGTCTACATCACTTGGGGAGTTAATAATGGCTCCCAGCTTGCAGTCATCTGCAAACTTGGTCAGCCAGAATCCCTCTGTGTTGGCCTGGACTTCTGAGAAGTAGATGCCAAACAGGAGAGGACCGAAGACCGATCCCTGTATATATATATATATATATATATATATATATATATATATATATATATATATATATATATACATACACACACACACACACACACACAAATATATATATATATATATATATATATATAAAATATATATATATATATATATATATACATATATATATACGTATATATATATATATATATATATATATATATATATATATATATATTAATATGGGTCTACTTTGATTCATTGAAACTCATTTCACTGAATTTCAATTCACCCTCAAAAAAAAATCACTGAAATAAAAAGTATATGCCCTCTTCCCCATTGTAGTACAATCCTGGAGTTAGTATATATAGTTGGGGTGGCGGGGTGGGGGTGTAACCCCCCACCTACTTAGCTTTTATATTTATGAATCTCATTTCACTGAAAGCTAACAATATAAAACCAAAAGAAGGTGGGGAGTTATGCCTCCCACACCTCCTATAACTATATATACTAACTCCAGGATTGCACTACAGTGGGAAAAAGGGTATATACATTTTATTTGTCCAACAGTACTTATATTCAGTCAGTGAAATGTGATTCTGTGAAATGAGTTTTCAATGATTTGAGCTTTCAGCAATTTGGTGTGAGTGTTTTGAAATTCAGTGAAATGAGTTTTCAGTGAATCAAAGTAGACCCATATATATACATGTATAAATATACATACATATATATATATATATATATATATATGTGTGTGTGTGTGTGTGTGTGTGTGTGTGTGTGTGTGTGTGTGTGTGTGCACATGTGAACATGTGAGTGTACGAGCAAGTGTGTGTAGCACACTTTTTTCTTCCCTACAAATTTTTAATTGTGACTGCAATTCTGAATGACAATCACATAGGAATTGAAGGCACGTCATAGAGTCAGAACAGAAGATATTCAAGATATTCTGCATCAGATACACTAAACGTATGGGACAGAAGGAGGCTGTTACAGAGGAGGCTCCTGAAGCAGTTCACCTTTCAGTATAAAAGGGTTAATTGGCTGACCATGCTTTATCACGGTGCACATATGTTTATTTAGCTAAGTCTTTGGATTCCAGAGAGGTTTTCTCTACACTACAGTGCATGGCAAAGGTATGCCTTGTTCCCTCTCTTTTTTGGTTTGGTTATGGTGTTCCTGGAAATATAAGTCTGTGCCTTTTCTACAGCTAGGAAAGAAGAGTAGAACTCAGGCATATATCTGCCACTGATCCTTTTACAGACAACACTCTGTTAGTTCTCAAAAGCAGACACGGCAGAGACGTTTGGGTGTTACTTCCTCCTTTCCATCAATAACAACTTTTTTTTTTAAGATTAACTCTGCTGTATATAAGCTCCTCACCTGACCCAGACTGCCATATGACTTTTCCTACAGTATGCTCTACTGAACAACTGAAGTACTTAGGACCTATTTTTCATTAATCTTTCAAAAAATAGGAACAGTTCAATAAATGGTTGTGGGCTATTCATTCATTCATTCATTTACTTATTAATTCATTTATTCTTTCCCTGATTACTTCTGTCACTGTCTATGGACCCAAGGCATACAACTCATCCTGAATGGGATACAACCCATTCCAGGATATATAAATACACACAAATACTCATACACCACACTTTCACATAATGAGCATGCATACAAACACACGCAGACACACACGACTTCCAATTTAGAACATCAGCAATTCACCTACAGCATGTTTTTGGGATGTGGGATGAAATTACAGCACCCAGTGAAAACCTACAGTAACACAAAAAGGACATGTAGACTCCACATTGAATGCACCCCAGCTGAGAACTTGAAATACAGAACCAAGCATTGTGAAACAGCAATGCTAACAGCTGCACTGCTATGCCATCCAATGTGATGGGTGACATCTTGAGTAGTTACATTTAACTGTCATTAATTAGCTATACCTAAGGTTTTTTATCCTTTCACAACCTACAAGATATATACCTAGCAGCAGCAGTGGATCAGTGGGCACACAAATAATTTAAGTTCTGTTGGGCCTCAGCATGACCTAGAGTACACGAGGAAATACTGTCAAGAGATAACAGTGAAGGAGGTATTTATTTCTCTAACATAACACTTTATTTATTAGCCTCTGATATAAATATTTTTGATTTCCGACTTATAGGACAATATGGAGTGCCTCAAAAGTAGCACAAAATACAGACCTTGAAGGATCAACAGCTAATGGTGTGGTTTATAGACCAATACTGGTGACAGACTGGGTAACTGTGTAATCCTAAACTACAATCAGTAGACAGTTTAAAAGGCAGCACCAAGATTACAGATGTAGCCATTTTCAGAGGATGCCCTTAGAAAAGGCAAAACTGGCACTTTGGATTTACTAAACAGGGTGAGTTCAGTGGTTAGACCTCTCCCTCACAACTCCTTGGCAGGTGTTCAAACCTGACTTCTAGTCACTGTCTATGTGAAATTGGCATCCTGTCCCTGTAGTTGCAGTCTTATGGAGGCTGCTCAACAGTATGGTATTCTAGCTTTCCCTAAACAATGAATGATGGAGGATATATCAGATACTAGGAAACACTATGGATACAGGCAGAACCATAGTGTATGGAATTTGTGGATATGTTTACTATGTTGAAAGTTTAGGAGAGGTTTCTGCATTAGCTATTTGTAAAAATTGACATGATTTAATTTCTAGGCTGCCAGACCTGTACTGCTAATAAGTCACCATTCATTTATGGGAATAGCTGGCATCAGACAAATAAGGATTTTTTAATATTTGCTCTATTGGTTCTTTTAGTAAACCATTACCAGTGGGTTTTATATGAAGAATGATATATTTTACCTTTCTTACAAAAGTGTCTTATATAAGATTTATCCAGCACATCATGATCAATGCTGCTGGTACCCTCCATATGTCCTGTTGTATTTGCCCCAGCTTCTCTCATATGCTTATAGATTATAGCTGAATCCTTCTCAGCTGAAGTGTTAACAGACTATAGAGAAGTCTGGGACAAACAAATATTTTTATCAACCTCAGTTAAACTTCCCAGCAAAAACCAAACTATCACCAAGGCTGATAACATAAAATAGAACTTTATTCCAGAGGATAAGCTCTTTTGCACTTAGTGCTTCATCAGATCCTTAAAACATCACAAAATCATACAGGCTTAAATAATCCAGCTTTGATTAATTAACCAATCAAATAAAAACATCAATTACTGATGTATACTTTTTCAATGCAGGTTTTAAAGGTATAGATGAATTAAGTCCAGGCAGTTTATCTGCCTGCAACCTCACAATCCATTTAGCTTCAGAGTTTTCTAATCTGTTGTTATATCACCCCTTCTCTTACTAATATGCACAATCTGAAGGACATGAAAAACAAAAGAGTGCCCAGGAGCCATAGATACACGTTTGGCCAATGCAACCTCAGTTAAACTGTTTGAAATCCAAGTGCCAGATAATATTACTGAGATATTACTTGCAAAACATAGCTTTCTCCATTATGTCTTAATTTGATTCATCTCTCTTGAATTGTTTTAAGTACTACCAGCATGGAAATGTAGTTATACTATCTGTTTTGTTTTTGTAACAAAGCTATTACAATACAGACTTATTAGGTTATTAAATACATAAACTAAAGTATTGTCATATTACCTAAAATGTCTAGGGAATTATTTTCCTTAGACTAAGAAGAACAACATATATTCTTCAGGAAAGCTTAGAATTAATTTCTTCTCATATCCCATAAATATGATTTTGGTGAAGTGGTTATCCTGCAAAGTGTGTGTGTGTGTGTGTGTGTGTGTGTGTGTGTGTGTGTGTGTGTGTGTGTGTGTGTGTATATATCTATATCTATATATATATATATATATATATATATATATATATATATATATATATATATATATAGATATATATATATATATAGATATATAGATGTATACACATACATAGGTTCATAGGTTCATAGGTTTATACTAGGCTATCTGCCCTAAGGCATTTATAAGCCTAGCCCAAAGTTTTGTGGCTTATGCCACCCCTTATATGAAAAAATACTGTGCCCATTAGTCTGTTGTGCCTCTGTCCAGCAGTGACACAGAGATGATTCCCGGGGTAAACCTACGGTCTCCCATCCACAGGTCAAGATTTTTCTTGAACAGAGCCAGCGAGGTGCTCTGCCTCACATGGACCGGGATTTTATTCCACAGCATAGGGAGTCTCTGAGTGATAAATCTATCCCTCCAGCACATCCTATTTATATCTGTGCTAAGGTTTAAGTTGCTTGCTCTAGTGGTTTTGGTGGATTTGGATTTTTTGAGGTGGAGCATGTCCATTAATTCTGTGTTGGACATGGCCTTGTATGTCAGGCACATGTCACCTCTGAGCAGACGGTATGCGACTGAATAGAGCTGGAGTTTCTTCAATCTGGCAGCATATGACAGATTTTGGAGTCCCTTTATCCTTTTGGTGAGGAACTTTTGGGGTATCTCCAATTGCTGCAGATGTTGGGTGAGATACATCCCGAATGGGGCATTGTACTTGATCATTGGTCTGATAAGTGAAGAGTACAGGGGAACAATGACCTCACTAGATCTGGATGTGAATCCCTTCATGATCAGGTGGGCAATGTAGAAGGTCTTTCTAACCACTTTAGCAACGTGAGTGTCAAAAGAAAGGCCACTGTCAACCTGGGTCCCCAGATCCCTGATAACCTCTTCTGTGCTTAGTGGATTGCCACCTATATGGTAGCTTGGGGTTACCTTATTTTTCCCGAAGGGTATGACTATACATTTTTGGCGTTTAACTTCAGGCCATGGCTCTGGCACCAGCTATCTGTTTCCGTGAGTCCCTTCTGAAGGATATCCATGTCCGATGCACTTTCCACTATGGCGCCCAGTTTGCAGTCGTCTGCAAACTTTGTCAGCCAAAGTCCTCCCATGTTGGCCTGTACTTCTGAGAAGTAGATGCCGAACAATAGGGGGCCAAGGACCGAGCCCTGTGGGACACCACTTGTGACTGGCTTGGAGTCTGACATAGCGCCAGCAACTCTAACCCTGTGGGTTCTGTCCTTAAGCCAGTTTGCAACCCATCTTGTGACATATGGGTTTACATTTAAGCTGGTAAGTTTTTCTACAATACCCGAGTGGGGTATTGTGTCAAAAGCCTTTGCAAGGTCAAGGTAGGCTGTATGGACTGCCTTTCCTCATCAATGGCCTTGGTGACTGTTTCAAGAAGTCAACCAAGTTCAAAAGGCATGATCTGCCCTTGACGAAGCCAAACTGGGTCGGGTCCAATGTCTGCAAGTACCCTATATCTTTGTTTATGAGCTCCATTATGATCCTCTCCATAGCTTTGCAGACTAGACTTGTTACGCTTATGGGGTGGTAATTACCAGGGTCCGTAGAGGCGCCACCTTTGTGGAGTGGGACCACAGTTGCCGTACGCCACTCCTTGGGCACATATCCTGTGGTAAGGCTGAGATTAAACAGCTGCCTTATGTGCGGGTTTAATTCCTCATTTAGCTCGTGTAGCACACAACCGGGGACACCATCCAGTCCCATTGATGCTGTGTTTTTAGCTTTAGAGAGTGCAGCTTTCACCTGCGCATTTGAGATGTCTGGGAGGCTACACTCCACTGGGATAGTTATCTCTCCTTTAGGGGAGGTGATGGGGGTGAAGTTTGCACTGAACCTGTCTGCCAGTATGTTGGCAATGTCTGTGGGTTCAGTGATTTTTGTATCATTTTGGACTAATTCTGAGCATATCTGGGAGTTTCCACCCAGGTTCCTAACATAGCTGAAAAAGGCCTTATGATTGTCCTTTGAATCCATGGCAATTTTTCTCTCAAAATTGGCCTTAGTTGATTTTATGAGTGCTCGTATTTTTTCTACTAATAATGATCAGGGGTGACTTCCCTTTTATGGATTTTGTTCTATCATGTAATAGCTTTCTCCTCTTATTGTAAAGTTTGTTAATGGCTGGGGTCCACCAGACTGGACGTTTGCCCTTTGTGGAAAGAGTCTTGGTTTTATTTGGGATTGCCTGATCCATGCAGTCCTGGAGGTGTTCATAGAAGGCATTTGTAAGTGCTTCCGCAGCTTGGGTTGTGGTTTCCACTGGCTCAGGGGCCTTGAAGGATACCACACCAGTCTTGAGTAGTGTGAAGTTTGCTTTAGAGAAGTTCTTCACTGTGGTCTTTTTTGTTTGGGGTGGGGGCGGGATGTGGATTTCCAGTGAGATTAGTTTATGATCAGATCTCACCAATGAGGGATATACTTCCAGTGTGGAGCATTTTGTCCCCATGTTTGTGATAATGAGATCTAGTATATTTTCTCCTCTCATGGGAACAGTGACTAGCTGTTCCATGGCGTTTGAATTTATGAACTCCAGGAACCGTTGGGCTAGAAAGTTAGGGCTTGAGTAATGTTCCCAGTCTATATTCGGGTAGTTGAAGTCACCCAATATGATGGTGTTTGGAGATACATTTATACCCTCCAGTGTCTTCAGGAAGGCTGTGTGGGGTTCCTGAGTTTGAGAGGGTGGCCTGTAGCATGCTACAATTTGTAGAGCAGTTTTGCCTATGGTTAGTTGCACCTGGGTGGTTTCCGAAGCTTCGTGCATTGACACCAACCTGGAGGTGTGGGTATCCTTTATGAATATGGATACACCCCCTCCTTTTGTGGTGTGGTCTGGGTTTTGGGGCCGGAATGCATGATATGAGGTAAAACCTAATAGTGCTGGGGTGCTCTCAGGAGCCTTGAACCAGGTTTCAGTTACAGCACAGACATCGATGTTCTCCATACTGAGAAGGGCCTCGAGTGCGTGCATTTTGAGATTTAGACTTCTGGCATTGAGCAGCATTACCCTCAGTTTCTTCCCATTTTTGTTTTCTAGGGTGGTAGGTTTAGAATTTGAGCCTTGCCTAAAAAGGCACTATGGGGTGGCAAGAGCCTTAGCCAATATCCGGAATCTCAGGGGTGACAGGTGCAAGCCGTCCCTTGCGAATCAGCGTGGCTTGTCAAGCATGTCATCCCAGGCAGACAGACACTGGATCCCCTTTGAATGACACCAGACATTAAGCCAATTGTTAAAACTGATCGTCTTGTCTCTATATTGTGGCATCATTCTTGGTGAAGGAAGGATACTGCTCAGGGTCAGGGTCACACCTGCCTAGGCTACATAATCAGAGAGCTCCTCAATGTCTCTTTTCATGTAGTCCAGGGAGGTACGTCTCAGGTCATTCACACCAGCATGGACAATGACTGTGTCATATTTGTACTTGCCGTGGAGTGACCCGAGTGCTTGTGTTATGTGGCGGATTCTAGCGCCCGATAGGCAGCTTACTGTGACCCTCTCCTTGTTCAGCCTGGTGAATGGGATGTCAGTGTGTCTGACTATGGAGTCACCTATGACAAGTATGTTTGGTGTTGTATTTGGCCTTAAGGGCTGTGACTGCTTTGCACACTGATTTTGTGGTTTATGTGTTGCTTGTGGGGTGTCTTGAGGTAGCAGTTGTTTGGGTGTCTGCTATGTATGTTTTCGACTATATGCGGTCAATATTTTGTCAGTTGATTCTGTGTGTTTTTGCTAATAAACAGTACACTTATATGTAGATATATATGTATGAATGTATGTTAAATGATCTATGCGGCAAAATACCAAAACTCGTCAAGCATCAAAATAATAATAATAATAAAATACACATGCTAAAAGGCATAAAATAAGAATAAACTTTGGAGCAGTGAAATCACAAAATGTTGCCTTTTGCAAGGTGTTTGCATCCCCTACCCCACACTTCTTGCTACTTATGTATACCAAGTCCAAGACTGCACACTAGTGGGGACAATGCATGTTTCCTAACTCATTTAGCTTTGCGGTCTTTTACCAGCACTGCCAGTCTTCTAATATGTCAAAAAAACAGAACACATAGAAAAGCTGCTGATAAAGCAAACATTCAATGTTTATGAAGAAACCCATAGAGGGGTTTCTTCATAAATGCCAGCAGAGATAGTTATACTCTGTTTAATGAAACTATCTGAGAAGAATGACTACAAAAGTGGACAGCAATTTAGCCCTAAGAGGCTTATATATATATATATATATATATATATATATATATATATATATATCTTAATGTATCTGGAAAGACAATGAAAAGTGTATAACCATAAAATGTAATGCTGTGACTTAAGTCAAATATTTAGAGCTCAGATACCTTGTTTTGTATCCATTCTACCTCACTGATTGTTTGTTGGTAAACCATCTGTGGGGTGGAGTGTCTTCCCGCTCCATTAGCTTCTCTCCCTCCACTCCCCTGCCCTGCACCCCCAGCACCTCCACTGACATCCCAAGCATGCCACTCCCTCTCATTCCTATTATCCAGTTATATACAACTCTACCTTGTTTTCCATCACATCCATCACCTTGAATTCGCATTACCTCTACTATAATTCTTTGCATCTTACTGAACTTCACCATCAATATACAAAGTCCACCTTAAACTATCTTACATTAACTTTAGGCTTGCCACCTTCTCTTCTACTATACACACATCAAACTAGCTACTGACCAATCACATCTCCCCACACCTCCTTATCACAAACCACAAGGCAAAACACCTTACCAAATTGTGAAAGCCCACCCTGAAGTCAAAACATTTCCAATCTTACCTTAAGCTGCTCACATATCACTAGATAACATACATCTCTACACCTGATATTACATTCTAACATATAAATACTACTTTTACTATTTTTAAACCCACCACCACAGTAGATATGCTCCTGCTAATCTGCCTAACCTCTTTACTCTTAATCCTCAGCCTTGCTACAACTATACCCTCACATACTCCCACACACCAATACACATCAACAACCTCCTTCAACCATCTCCCCAGTAAACAACACAGCTTCTCACATATCTCCTCCCAGCTTTCCCCAATACTGTCCCATATTATTCAAGCCAAATATTGACCTCCTCACCTCCTATGAAACCACACTTGACACCAGTACCATCACCAAGGAATAAAAAACACTTCCCATGGTGCTCATTCCTCATTACCTATCTACTCAAATGTGGAGACATACATCTTAACCCAGGCCCATCCTCTAATCCTAATCACAAGAGTAACACCAATGATTTAAACATACTTACACTGAACCTTGGCAATATATGTAATAAAGCAGCCCCAATGCATGCCTGGATTGATCAAAATAAACCTGGCATACTAGCCCTTACCGAAACATGGTTACACCCCAATGTAAAAGACTCAGAAATAATACCTCCAAACTTTGCAATAACCAGAAGAGATAGCTCTAAACAAAGGGGGAGGAATAGACCTTCTATATCCCTCGATACTTAACATCACACCCTATACTAGTAATATACCCACCTTTTATAATGTTGAGGTACTAATCTCGTTTTTGAACTTCAACACATCAAAAATATTTTGCATAATAGTGATATATATCCCAGCAGGTCACAATATACTAGATTTGGAAAATATTTTATCCTGGACATCCCAAACAATAAACCTTGAAACAATAATCTTAGGAGACATAAATATAGATTGGCAAACCATAGTTTCCAACTTCTTCATAAATAGTATAAATCTGTATGTTTTTTCTCAGCCTATCAATACTCCAATAAGAAACAACAAAGATCTTACCTGCCAATCCACCTTAGATTGGATCCTAGTATCCCACCCCACCAATTACCCCTTTTCTGGTACACTGTCTAGTTCCCTGAGCAATCATCTGCCAGTTTATTCCTTTAGAACAAACTCCCAACAACTAAGAGTACATACTATAAAAGCTGTTAGGAATTCAACTACTTTTTGTCAGCTTAAATTCAACAATCTCCTACATGAAACAGACTGGACACCCCTTAAATAACTACCCCTTAATGATGCTGTACTATACTGTAATAACACCTTCCTTCACATGCTTAATACCCTAGCTCCCATTCATATGCAAAGAGTCAAAAAGAACTCAGCACCATGGCTCTCTGAGTAATGTAAACACCTGATGAAGCAAACCTAGAAACTAAACAAAAACAAGCAAAATCATATCAATTTCAAAACACTATGTAACAAAGTGACAAAACTAATCAACAGAGATAAGAAGTCTTAATATTCCCAGCTTCAACTCCAGCATAAAATCAACCCCCCAAAAATGTTGTATCTTCTCTACTTAACCTTGGAACAAACAGAGATCTCACCCCATCACCTGATACCCTTCCATCATAAATAGCCAAAAACTTTAACAAACACTTCATAAAAGTAGTATCAGACCTATTAACTAACACCCCTAATGCTGGACCCCCCCAACCTTCAACCTATTCAGACACCAACCCAAGACCATCAGCAACTTCTAACCCTGTCATTAATAACCCCCCACTTAACAAAATGTTATACAAATCCCATTCTCATTTCAGCTCATACTCACTGACACCATTAAGAAACTGCTACAAAAATTAAAACCCTGTCCACCTCAGCTGACAATCTTCCACCACTCTACCTCAAACTGACTGCCAGCTCAATCTCTTACCCAATCAGTATCTTTATAAATAGGTCTTTATCCAAATCAGAAGTACCTACCATATGAAAACAATCTCACATCACCCCTATCCACAAAGGAGGCAACTCTTCTGAACCATCTAATTTCCATCCTATATCCATCTTGTCACCTATATCCAAAATTCTCGAGAGAGGCATCCATCAGCAGGTAATGCAATAGCTGTTGCAAAACAATCTTTTAAGAAAAACCAAAATGGTTTCTGACCTAGCCACAGCACAGCTACAGCCCTATTATCTTTTACAGATCCCATGAATAAGGCCAGAGATGCAGGATGCTATACAGCCTCAGTATTCCTTGATCTCTTCAAGGCCTTTGACACAGTGTCTCACCCCTTACTATTGAACACACTTAGGTTTCTCAGATAACACAGCAAAATGGTTTCAGAGCTACCGCAAGGATCATAAACAACCAGTGAAATGATCCAGTGAACTCTCATCCTTTCTCCACAACCCTACTGGAGTCCCTCAAGGCTACATCCTCAGATCCCTACTCTTCAGCATTTTCACAAACAACCTTCACACTGCCTCTCACTCTGGAACCCTCATTCAATACACTGATGATTCTACCATACACTGTAGTGCTCAATCACTACCAGGACTACTTCCAAAAACTCAGCAGTCCTTTACTGCAGTTGAATCCTGGCTAAGAAATGCCCAACTCTTTCTTAATCCAAAGAAGACTAAACTAGTACTTTTTCTCCCCAGTAAAACCTCCCCTGTCCCTGATCATTTCAACATCCTTGCATCTGACAACACTGTCATAGAAATAGTGCAGGAAGCCAAACTTTTAGGAGTTATCATTTACAATGCACTTTCATTTGACCCTCATATAGCAAAATGTAAAGAAAATTCATCAAAAACTGGGACTCTTGAAACAAACATTTGTTAACTACAGCAACAAAAACTACACTTGCTAAAACA